>NW_004797904.1:90306-92437 GCF_000002075.1 Aplysia californica | reverse complement strand
ATCGTCCTGATCTCGTCCTCTTTGTTATGCTTGTACTTCTCGTGTAACACCTCTAATCTTACGACACTTTTATGGCCCTTATTGTGTTGCAAGCGCCGTAATACTCTTTCTGAAAACTAAAAGAGAAAACTTTTACACCGAGAAATACCAATACACAGATTTGATAAGTGGGTGGTTGGTGGGTGTTCTAGTGTAATTTCTTCTTCTTTCCTATCAAACTTCTATCGTCCTACCTTCCGTTTGGATGTTGTTACTCTTTAGTAACACCTCTAATCTTCAGTACTTGTAGGCCTACTGTTTATATGTCCTATCTGTGTGAAAAAAGAGAGAGAGAAAGAGAGAGAGAGAGAGAGAGAGAGAGAGAGAGAGAGAGAGAGAGAGAGAGAGAGAGAGAGAGAGAGAGAGTACCGTACAAAGCTTTGAAATAAAATATACTTTGGGTGCAAGTTGAGCTGTATAGGTCTATCTGACAACTTCACAGAACTCTGAAGGGCATCTTACAAAAGTTGAAAAATCACAACAACAAAAAGGCGCCTACAAGTTCACTATCTATTACCAGAAAGTCAAAATGGATTGATCCAATGTTGTGCATCAAAAGTGATAGACATGATTTTGAATGAAAGAGCGGAAACGAAATATGACTCCATTATCGTTGAGGAAACACCAAACTCTTCACAAGTCGAACAAACTGTTTTTATTTTGCTTTATGTTCACTTAGACAGTGATACAAATGTCTACAAAGTAGAGGAGAGATTTATGAAATTTGTAGATTGTAACAAGAAAACAGGAGAAGACATCGCTAAAATTATCCTTGATACACTGAATGAAATAAACGTTGCAATTACAGACTGCCGAGGCCAAGGCTACAACAACGGTAGTAACATGTGTGGCCTGTATAATGGTTCTCAGGATTACATTTTAAGATAGTGTTCACTTGCCACATACTCTCCCTGTGGCTGTCATAGTTTGAATTTGTGTGGCGTGCATTCTACAGAAAGCTGTTCAACAGTCATAACTTTCTATGGAGTTGTACGAAAGCTGTATAACATTTTTAGCTCCAGTCCAGAAAGGTAGGAATTTTTGAACCAGTATGTCTCAGACACGTTGGTCAGCACGTGTTGACATTGTCAGGCTTTTTGTGGCTCACATCGGGGGACTGAGGAAATCTGTTTAAACTATTCTTCAAATGAACCTCCCCCCAGAAACACGTTCAGATTTGATTGGTATTCTTAAGTATTTTGCATCATAAAATGAATGTGTGATAATGACATCTGTTTGGCTCAAAATCCTCACAGCAATCGATCACAGAAATAGAGTGCTTCAAGCACGAGATGCGACGCTTGACGGTGAGGCGGCAAATATGAACAGTCTGATTAAAGGTCTGAAAAGCTTACTGGATGGATGGGGCGCAATCTTGAGAGAGTCCAAATTAGGAGCAGATAACTATGAGATTGAGCATTCATTCGCCGAAACAGCAAAACGACAAAAGAAAACGAAGCTTTTTGCAGACGAGATAGAAGATGTAACCGACAGCCAAAATCCAGAGAACAAATTCAAACATGAAGTTTTTTTAATGTCCTCATTGCTGCCTTCTTGGGAATTTGACGACAAGGTATAATGCAGAGACAAAACTCGATTCGTTATTTAGTGTTTTGTGGAAATATCCCCAGGAGGAAGTCGGCGTTATTCGTGATCTTGCAAACAAATTGCACATGGAATATGCACTGAATGCATCAGCAGACCTTGCGCAACAGTTGGAACTTTTGAAAGTGATTCATTCGGCGGACATTGGAGAAAATGTCCTGCCATCTCTTCAGTTGCTGAACAGACTTCATTCCCTGAAACTGGATGCTTTGTTTCCAAACATTGTAATCATGAAGAGAATCGTCTGCACTTTGCCTGTCACAGTTGCACAAGCTGAACGTTCCTTCAGTACCCTTTCTCGGGTAGAAAACGTTTTGCGGTCCACAATGTGTCAAGACAGACTCACAAGTCTTGGAACTTTGGCCATAGAGGCCAGTCTAGCACGAAAATTGGACTACGGACCAATAATTGACAGCTTTGCTTGAGCTAAATCCCGTAAGGCTCCGTTGTTTTGAGAAAAAAAAGGTATGCTACGTTACAATTTATT
>NW_004797904.1:83679-85822 GCF_000002075.1 Aplysia californica | reverse complement strand
TCATCATCATCATCATCATCATCATCATCATCATCATCATCATCATCATCATCGTCATCATCACCATCATCATGTGGTTTGCTTCTTCTTTCCTATCAAACATCTATTGTCCTAATCCCCCCTTCTTCTATGTTTGTTACTCTCTTGTAACAACTCTAATCTTCTGGCGCTCATATAACCTTATGCAGTTGTGAACGGCGTAAATCATCTACTAAAAACTAGAAAAAAAGAATTAAACACTTTTGCCGTTTGTTTTCTTTGCTTAGAACAGTTGAACCGCTTGCCAAGGATATAGGCTGCTGCATTGTGTCATCAAGAGTTGTTATGTTAAACAATTTGTATATGTATAGTCATTAGGAATAGAAGTCCATTCACACTACATACACAAAGGTTGCCTTGTGGGCAGTTGACTGGTGCTCTAGTGCGATTTGCTCTTTTTCTTCTACTACACGCAATCTTTCCTCCTTATCTTTCCTCTTCATCTTTCCTCCTTCTTTCGTTTGTATGTTACTTTCAAGTTTCTAGCAACACCTCTCCCTAATCTTCGGGTTCTGCAAATGCCATAAACCTCTTTCTAAAATTAAATGAATAAGTAAATAAATAAATAAATAAATACGTTAATGAATGAATGAATGAATTAACGTAATCTTGTTCTTACCGAGTGTGCACCATTATGACTGGTTCCATGCCTCGATCACCCGATTGGATTATCAGATCCGACGAATCAGTCGAGTGCCCACCCCACTTTACGATTACCACATTGCCTGCATGCCCACTGGCTTGTGACCACAGTGTGTCTTAGCCTCTCACCACGACCTTAATTCTGTGCCATTGAGTGGGTGTGTGTGTGCTCGGGACCCGATTTTTAAAACTCGTCAAGGTAGGATTTTATATCTCAGCATTTTCTTTCTTGATTAACAATTACAGCTTTAACTTAGATGCGTACATGCTAGCGTCTGTGTTGATGCGGTTAGAGGCTTCACTTACTTTTTGTTGCATTCCGGAGACCTGAGTTCGATTCCAGAGTGGAAGATAATTCTTAATGAGTATCTCTGTTTTTCTGGTGGGGTGTTGTATTCCTCTCAGCCCGGGTTGATCCTGACAAGCAGCCTCATAGTCCGGCTCCTAAATGATCTAAATCGTGTCGATAAGGACGCAAAACACCTACTTAAAAAAGAAAATCAGATTTGTTTAAATGTGTCTATTGTGTTGATCAGTGAAAGAGTGGCCCGTTCGTCTTGTTGGTATCATGGTGGGCTCTGGTTTGGATGGCCTCAGTTCGTATCCCCGATGGGACGTTCTGGAACTTTAGGCTTTTTTGTGTTTAAGGCCGTTTGCTTCATTCTCCAACCTTACTACGTCACTGGCTCAGATGACGCGTCGGTCGGTGGCCTAGTGGTTAGGTTACCGGGCCCGTAATTGTGATATTGCGGGTTCCGGGGTTCGAGCCTCTGCTCGGTCCGACGTTGTGTTCGGAAAAGCACTTTACACTAAGTTCCTGTTGGCTCGGTCCATTCGGAAATTCTGTCTCTTAAGTAGCCTAATAGTGTAGGTAGGCGTGTTAAACAAATGTGAGATGTGCTGACAAAATGAGTTACTTCTCGGATTTGAGCATTATGTAAATTGATACCACAACCTGATAGGTGAGGTTTGTACTATTTGTGAGCATGGAATAGTTAAAGACATAGTTAACTTGAACAAAATGGCATCAATTAAAAATGTATAAATCTGAACCCAGTTTTGATTTTCAGCCAATATCTCCATTCTTGGATCGTGAGAAGTAAATCATTTTGTCAGCACATCTCACAAATAACATATCACCATATTTCCAAGCTCATATATTTCCAAGCTCAGATGTATCTGAGACGGTCGTTTAACTAAGTCGTCTTCACACAGTTGCAGAAGGCGTCAAACATAAAAATATGTGTGGGTGGTTGGCAGGTACTCTGGTGTGGTTTGCTCCTTCTTTCCTATCAAACATCTGTCGTCCTGGTCTCTCCTCCGTCTCTTTTTATGTTTATTACTCTCTTGTAACACCTCTATCTTCGGCACTTATATGACCTTATTGTGTTGCAAATGCCGTAAAACTCTTACGAAAACTAAAACTAAAACATAATATATATGTGTGTGTGTGTGTGTGTGT
>NW_004797904.1:79311-83579 GCF_000002075.1 Aplysia californica | reverse complement strand
AATATTTGAAGACAGAGGGAGGGAGGGAGAGAGAGAGAGAGAGAGAGAAAGAAAGAGAGAGATATATATATAAGAAAGGGAGACAATGACAGAAAGTGAGAGGATGAAAAGAAAAGGGCAGAGAGGGGGACAGAAAGGATGGGAGCATGGGAGGGTAGAGGTGCGGACGAAAGGACAGACATACGGAAAGACTACTGGAGAGAGACAAAATATACGAAATATGAGAAGAAACGAAGGGGAGGAGGGTACCAAAGACACACACAAATATAAAAAGAGAGATAGACGTCTCCAGAGCAGAGAGAGAGAGAGAGAGAGAGAGAGAGAGAGAGAGAGAGAGAGAGAGAGAGAGAGAGAGAGAGAGAGAGTGAGATACCGTGAACTCCACCTATCCGCAGTGTAGCGGGGCGATCATATTATAGCAGACCCGAGCTGTTCACGTACTCACTTCTCATTTCTTTCAGGAACCGAATCTTGTTATTCGGCAACACTTTATGTATGCAGATATTTTCTAACCTTTAAACAATTTAGTAATATAGGTTGGGATAAAATACATATGCAAACAGGAATTTACTAAACTAAAAGTAGTAAGAATAATTATATTCAGTCATATCGAATCTCTGAAGAATTAACTGCCGTCAAAATATAGTAACCTGTCAACCATACTGGACCATACTGGATACACAATTTGCCTGACATTTTAAACAGTTTGAGATAATTTTCATAAACACATTGCGGTTTTTTCCCAGTCAGTAGTGTAGCGGTTAGGCGTTTTACTGTCGCACGCAGGAGACCCGAGTTCTCTTCCCGAGTAGGGGCAAATTGTTAAGTGTCTCGGTCTTTCTGCTGGGATGTGTCTCTCTCAGCCTGTGTTGGCTCAGACGGATGTCATCGAAAGTCCGTCTACTGAACTAGTTTTAGAAAGAATTTTACGGCACTTGCAGCACAATAAGGTCACATAAGTGCCGAACATAAGAGGTGTTACAAGAGAATAACAAACATAAAAAAGAAGGAGGAGAGATAGAGACGATAGTTGATTGATAGGAAAGAAGAAGCCAATCACACCAGAGCACCCGCCACCCACTCACGTCTACTAAATTATCTATATTGAGTTAGTACGGGTGTAAAACACTTCACACAAATAGTAAGAATTTCCTTTTCCCCCACAACCTCCCTGCCTCTGAATTCTTTCTGTGAAACAGCTCATAACACCCAAATCTCATTGCATGAGTTTCGGATCTATGTAGAATACTGATTCCTGAAATGGTATCCGGATTTGAGAGGGAGGACGAGTGTTGGATGAATGCTCCGGTTCACCGAATTTTTAACTTGGATTGAAATTAAAGCAAGAATATTGATCATCATTAATTTATACCACCAGAGTGTTGGATGAATGGTCCGGTTAACCGAATTTTTAACTTGGATTGTGATTCAAGCAAGAATATTGATCATCATTAATTTATTCCATGGATTGCTCACCACCAGCGGAGAGCAAAAGGCACGAGTGAGAAACGACAGTAACAGTAACAAGCACGTACTCACAAACCGGTGCACACAAATCTTTCTTCCCAACACGGAAGACTAAGTACTACTAATAGTATAGGGTTTTACGGCGCTCGCAACTGCGTAAGGTCATATGAGCGCGCGAACGGACGACTAAGACGTATTGCTGTTGAGCGTACTTTATTTTCTGTGGCAGGAAGAAAGGTAAGATTTTTGTTGCAGATTTTGTTGGTATTTTAAAAAAATAGTTATTGTTTTACTTAGTTTTGCTTGTTTGTTTTATGTAATAATAAGACATATTTTTTTTTTTTTAATGTTTAATTCTTAATCGTCCACAGAAATAAAAAGGAGAACTGCAATGGCTGAGGCTAGTTTCAATAAAATGAGCCCAATCCTGAAAAATAGAAACATCTCAATGAACACCAAAATGAAAGTCATGAAATGTTATGTTTGGTCAACCCTTCTATGTGGCTGTGAAGGCTGGACAATCACTAAAGACAGTGAAAATAAAATAGAGGCAACAGAAATGTGGTTTCTTAGGAGACTGCTAAGAGTATCGTGGAAGGAAAAGAAATCAAATGAGGGCTCTTACTCTAAGGAAATAACTAATCTTTGACGGCCATTTTCTCACTAATTGAAAACAGGTGACCCCCACCTCCTTCATTCGCAAATATCTCGACTTGTATTCAAGATAAATGGATGTTTTTTTCTTTCAAATAAAGACAAGTGAACAAGCTTGAAGATGATACCCATAACTTTACATGCCCAAAAATTGACGAGAGCCTGATTCCACCATGCTGCCTCACAAATGCAGTTTTTGGGACACCTGAATAGACAAAAGGGCCTTGAACATCTAGCTCTCACTGGCAAAATTGAGGGCAAGCGAGGCAGGGGTACTCCCAGAACAACATGCTTAGGGAACCTAAACAAATGGGTAACAGGAAAAGATCAGGGAAACGTAGTAGCTTTTTTGAGAGCATCCGAGCAAAGGAATGAATGGAAAACCATGATCGCCGATGTCTGTCGCCGATCTGGCACTGGATGATGATGATGATGATGGCTTTTACTTTTTCATCCTCTGTTGCCGTTAAGCGTCGAGGGGAGATGCAGTTTTCTATGGTAGGCCAGCTCCGCAGCTCTTTCAGTTGTGATGTTATGTAACGGAAGTACGACTTCAAATAAACAAACCTGGCTGATTTTCTAAAATTACAGAGACAGAAGCGTCGGCCTGCAAAAGCGATCGGCGAAATAAAGAAATTTAACTTTTGGAAGCAAAACTGTTCCAAAACTAAAAAAAACCAAGGGCGTCCTAATTTGGAAAATATTTTAAAGAATCTTTTGGCGAAAACTGCATGTCGATCGATGCAGCCTTTAAAGAGCCTTTTGATTAGCAAAATTCTGCCACCACAAATGGATAATAGAAAAGAGTCTCTACGGGGTGGAATCAGGCGCTCATCAATTTTAGGGCATATGGAGTTATTGGTATCATCTTAAAGTTTGTCCATTTGCCTTGCTTTTGATGGAAAATTTATTTATCTTTTGTATAAGTCAAGATATTGACGACTGAAGGAGGTGGTTGTCACCTTGTTTCAGAGGTAAAATTAGTGAGAAAATGTCCGCCAAAGTTGCGTTAACTCCTTAGCTTGAGAGTCCATGGAAACTGAAAATGTCTTTTATGCCTTCAGTCAGCGTTTTTCCAGTAAAATTCACACCTACATTTGTTCTTTAATGGGCATGAAAAATGTTGAGACAAAAAAACCCTTAAAAATTATTTTAAAATTCCAAAACCTGCGGGAATGTGCTCGTTTCTTCACTTTCATTATTTTGACGAGCGTCTGATTTCACCATGCTGCCTCACAAAATATCATAAGCAGTTTTTTAAATTTTGCAGGAGAGCCAAAAAGCTGAATGTTGGTACAAAGAAAACAAACTCTTTGCAAACATTCCAAGTCGATATTTTTAAGAGCACAGTCGCGATAACGACTTTTTTGTTTGTAAAACAAATTAATGGTAACAGCATCAATTTTTAATCTCTCCGGCAAAACTGTAAAAACCTATAAAAACAAACTCTTTGCAAAAATCCTAAGTCAATATTTTTAAGAATACAGTCTCGATAATGACTTTCTTGTTTGTAAAACAAATTAATGGTAAAGGCATCAATTTTTTTGTCTCTCCTGCAAAGCAGTAAACCCTGTATTATACTAAATTATTAAAAATGACGACAGCATTTTAGAAGTTTGTTTTGTAAGTTTCCATGTTTCCGATCCATAATTTCCAATCACTCTTTTCGACTTTATGACTCAACCGATAGTAAGCAGAAACAAGAAAGGTGACAATATACATCCCTGTTTCAAGCATGTTATTTATTATGTGTATTTGAAAGCTGATGGTCAACTGATCTTCGAGAACAAATCTGCAGCTTGTATCTGTGTGGTATTCATTTGATTGGTCTTACTAGTTTTTCCGTAATGCCACATTGTTAGAGAATTTTCCATAAGTTGTCACGGTGGTGGATGCTGTCGAATGCTTTTTCGTAGTCCTTAAAATTCATTAGAAGTGATTTGTTCCATTCTAGTGACAAGTGACTGTTTAGCTATAATCCTTAGAGTCGAAATCTGCTTGTTTGTGTTAATCACTCAAGCACAAACTCACACACGCTCATACATAAACACGCAAATTGTCTGTCTGCATCTTAAGTGTCTAATGTATACACAAACACACACACAAACAAACACACACAAACACACACACACACACATATATATATA
>NW_004797904.1:77453-79211 GCF_000002075.1 Aplysia californica | reverse complement strand
CACACACACACACACACACACACACACACACACACACACACACACACACACACACACACACACACACACACACACACATACATACATTCCGTTAACCCCACCTGTCTGCAGTATGCAGTGAGGCGTGGTGTGGTGACAGAGAAGACCACAGCTGGGCATATACCCATTTCTTTAAAGAACCAAATCTTTGTTATTCGGTTTCTATATTTACTGCCGTATTAATTATGCTGGTATTTTATATTAAAGAGGGACACTCTCTAACACCCAATTGACACAAAGTGAATTGGTAAACTAGAGTACCGACCCGTGAAACGGTAACGAGTTTTGTTTTGTTGTGTTTTGTTTTTATGGGGTTGAGGTAGGTTATGGTGGATGAATGGTCCGGTTAACCGGATCTAGAACTCGGATTGCGTTCAAAGCGGAAGCATACGTCATAATTCTTATGTCATTGACCGCGCAGCACCGACAGAGAACGAGCAGTGCTAAGGAGAAATCCTACTGCAAAACGCACATCCCTCCTACCTACAAATACAAACCGGTGCACTGCTTTTCAATACGGAAGATTAAATCATTCTATAGGCTACATACTATTTTCTTTTTTTATTTCGTGGCTGGCAGAAAGGTAAGTTGAGGATGATTAATTTGTTCTTCATTTTAAAAATAAATACATTCCCTTGTCTTTTTTCGAGGGCCTGGGGGAATGGAGGGTGTGTTTGTGTTATATAAAGTAGTGATTGAATCATAAGATAGGAGCTCTTATTGTAAATATTCACGTCATTAAGGTCAGTGTTTCTTAACGTTGTTGGAGGTACTGAACTCGGCAAATTTCATACGTAAATGCACAAGTATGTTAAGTGTGCGTATGTGTGTGTGTGTGTGCGTGTGTGTGTATATGTGTGTGCGTGTGCCTATTTCAATATAATGCTTAGGGTTGCAACCTGTCTAAACAAGATCTCTGTTCTTTCTGAAAACTGTTTGGTTGTGTTCATCATTCACTCACAGACAGAAACGTCCATACTACATTAACACACACTTGGCATGTCTATCTATTTATCTGTCTGTCTGTCTATCTGTCTGTCTGTCACTCTCTCACATACATACACACACAAACAAACACACATACACACACAACACACACACACACACACACACACACACACACACACACACACACACACACACGCACACACACATACGTCCTCACTCAACGTCCTTCTACAACAACTCCCTCAACATTTCAACATTTCTTCACAGACCATCTTCCCACGATGCTGAGACTCGTGGCCTTGACCTTGTGCTTGTGTCACGTGACACTGACCCTGGCAGCAGACTCTCCAGTGCGTGTGACGTCACCGTCCGGCACGTACCTGGGCCAAGAACTGACCACTGAAGATGGGCGGAGCTTCCACGCCTTTAGGGGCGTGCCCTACGCCGAGCCGCCAGTGGGAGACTTGAGGTTCCGGAAACCTGTGGCCAAACCGCCTCTTGGTGAGAGCGGAAACTGTGTGTGCGTCAGTCTGACAGTCTATGTGTGCGTCAGTCTGTCTGTCTGGGTGTATATGTATGTACGTCTGTCCCTCTGTCTGTGTGTGTACAAATTAGCTACCTCAGCTACTTAAACCTCACATCCACCCTTACTTACACCTCACACCCACCCTTACTTACACCTCACATCCACCCTTACTTACACCTCACACCCACCCTTACTTACACCTCACATCCACCCTTACTTACACCTCACACCCACCCTTACTTACA
>NW_004797904.1:76231-77353 GCF_000002075.1 Aplysia californica | reverse complement strand
CCTCACACCCACCCTTACTTACACCTCACACCCACCCTTACTTACACCTCACACCCACCCTTACATACACCTCACACCCACGCTTACTTAGACCTCACACCCACCCTTACTTACACCTCACACCCACCCTTACTTACACATCACTCCCACCTTTACTTAGACATCACACCCGCCCTTACTTAGACCTCACACCCATCCTTACTTACATCTCACCCCCACTCTTAAATACACCTCACACCCACCTTTACTTACATCTCACCCCACTCTTACATACACCTCACACCCACCCTTACTTCCATCCCGCCCCTACTTCCCATCTCACCCCCACTCTTACATACACCTCACACCCACCCTTAGTTAGACCTTACACCCACCTTTACTTATACCTCACACCCACCCTTACTTAGACCTCACACTCACCCTTACTTACATCTCACCCCCACCCTTACTTACACCTCACACCCACCCTTACTTACACCTCACACCCACCCTTACATACACCTCACACCCACGCTTACTTAGACCTCACACCCACCCTTACTTACACCTCACACCCACCCTTACTTACACATCACTCCCACCTTTACTTAGACATCACACCCGCCCTTACTTAGACCTCACACCCATCCTTACTTACATCTCACCCCCACTCTTAAATACACCTCACACCCACCTTTACTTACATCTCACCCCACTCTTACATACACCTCACACCCACCCTTACTTCCATCCCGCCCCTACTTCCCATCTCACCCCCACTCTTACATACACCTCACACCCACCCTTAGTTAGACCTTACACCCACCTTTACTTATACCTCACACCCACCCTTACTTAGACCTCACACTCACCCTTACTTACATCTCACCCCCCCACCCTTACTTACACCTCACACCCACCCTTACTTACACCTCACACCCACCCTTACTTACACCTCACACAGACCTTTACTTACACCTCACACCCACCCTTACTTAGACCTCACACCCACCTTTACTTACACTTCACCTCCACTCTTACATACACCTCACACCCATCCTTACTTAGACACACCCACCCTTACTTAGACCTCACACCCACCTTTACTTACTTACACCTCACACCGACCCTTACATACACCTC
>NW_004797904.1:74210-75316 GCF_000002075.1 Aplysia californica | reverse complement strand
TGGGGAGGGGAAGGGGTGAAGGGGTGGATGGATAGGTTAGGGGAATGGGGGTTGTATGCAGATAGAGGGAGAGGAATGGTTGGATGGGGTTAGGGCCGGGAGGGGAAGGGGGATAGATGGAGGTAGGTCAGTCATCGAAGCTGTTGAAATTGAAGGTGGATGAACCACACGGAAAAGGGGAGGGGAGAGGAAGGTGGGTTGGATATGGATAGGGGAGGGGAAGAGAGTTGGATGGGGGTAAATGAAATGTTACGACTTTAACGCCCTATCATGGATGGGAGTAAGGGAGAAGAATGGTTGGATGGGGGTAGGGGAGGGGAAGGGCGTTGGAAGGAGGTAGGTCAGTCATCGAACCTGTTGAAGGTGGGTGGATCAGGCAGAGAAGGGGAGGGGAAGGTGAGTTGGATGGGGATAGGGGAGGGGAAGGGGGTTGGATGGAGGTAAATGAAATGGTATGAGTTAAACGCCCTATCATGTATGGGGGTAAGGGAGAAGAAGGGTTGGATGGGGGTAGGGGATGAGAAGATGGGTAGATGGAGGTAGGTAAGTCATCGGAAATGTTGAAGGTGGATGAACCACGAGGAGAAGGGGAGGGGAGGGGAGAGGAAGGGGGTTGGATGGGGGTAAATGAAATGTTACGGGTTTAACGCCCTATCATGGATGGGGGTAAGGGATAAAGAAGGGTTGGATGGGGATAGGGGAGAGGAAGTGGGTTGGATGGGGGTGAATGAAATGTTACAGCTTTAACGCCCTATTATGGATGGGGGTAAGGGATAAAGAAGGGTTGGATGGGAGTAGGTGGAGGTGAAGAGGGGTAGATGGAGGTAGGTCAGTCATCGAAGCTGTTGAAGGTGGATGGACCACGAGGGATGGGAGAGGGGATGGGGTGTGTGGAATAGGTGCACAGAAGTGTTGATAATGCGTGGGGGGGGGGGTAGTGTAGAGGATAGAGGTATGGAAGGGTGGAATTGGGGATAGGGAAGAGACTAGAACATGAGGTTGGTAAGGATTGATGGACCTCGGGGAAAAGGAGAGGGGAAGGGGGTGAATGGGCGTAGTGGAGGGGAAGGGGTGAATGGCGGAAAAGTATGTGTGTGGGGGGGGGG
>NW_004797904.1:67872-72969 GCF_000002075.1 Aplysia californica | reverse complement strand
TCTCTCTCTCTCTCTCTCTCTCTCTTCTTTTGAAGATGTTTACCCCAGGATAAATGAAACTCGGTGCAGTTTTTCTCTTTAGGTTAACAAGATTTTATTGTCATTCAAATGCTACTACTGAGTTTCTGTTTCTCGTCTTGAAAAACCGATGCTCTTTTCTCACGAATGCTTAGCAGTTTCCAGAAAAATGTCTTGTCATAGAACTAAAAAATGTAAGTCTTTACAGAGGTGTTGGGCACATGTGTCCGACAGCAGATCAAAGACAATGTTTTGCCAAGTTTCAAACTATGTTACACAAATCAGAACTACGAATTTGCATATTACATAGTGCGCCTATTTCAGGTTGCTTGTCCTAGTTTAATATAGAGAGAGAAGGATAGAAAAATCCGTCCGTGTGATTAAGGAAGTGTTACCACTTTTTAAAAGTAAAACGTTTTCCCAAGCAGTGCGTTAAAAGAGTTACTTTTTGACAACCCACATTTTGGTTATAATACAATGGCAGTACACAAAAAGAATTGAGTTCAAGTCCCATACGAGGAACGCATAATTTTATAGATTGTCCTAGTCTTCCTTCTGTAGTGCATCCTGATAAGGCACTCTGCCTCCCAAGTACTTTAACCCTATCCGTACGTCGAGTTTTTCTATCGTATCCATAAGACGTGGGGAACGTGCCACCACTTTCCAAAGAGGAAATTTACTCGTTCATCCGATCCGTACGATTTGCATAGCTCTAGCAAAAAGTTTATTTTAAAGAAATACTGACAATTTCGAAGAGATCTTCACACTAGAAGTATAAAAAATTGTGAAGAATACATCCCCTGGGTTGCAAAATGACCACAGGGCGTACGGATAGGGTTAAATAGTGTCGATTTTCTACCAAACGTTTTCAACAATATACGAAAAAAAGACCCTTGAAAGTTGCACAGTTTCGGTTTCTCCACTACCCATCCGTTTTGACAAATGCGAGGCAGCGTGGTGGAATCAGGCTCTCGTCAAAATAATCAAAGTGAAGAAACTTGCATTTTTCCGGAGGTTTGCGAATTTTTATCAACATTTTGTTTTTTGGCTCAACACCTTTCCTGCCCATTAAAGAACTCATGTCTTTGTGGATTTTTCTGAAAAACGTTGACTAAAGGCACAAAAAAATGTAAATTTTCAGTTACCACGGACTCTTAAGCTAAGAATATAACTACTCTTTGCCGGCCATTTTCTCATTAATTTTACCTCTGAAAACAAGTGACCCCCACCTCCTTCATTTGCAAATATCTCGACTTGTATTCAAGATAGATGGATATTTTGTCAACCAAATAAAGACAAGTGAACAAGCTTTAAGATGATACCTATAACTCTACATGCCCAAAAATTGACGAGCTGCCTCACAAATGTTCAAGAAGGCGTAACAGTTGATGAGCATGGGTCTGCTTATTTCAATAAACAACAAATGTGACTGTTTTATACCCTCCCCCCCCCCACCCCCCAAAAAAATCTAAGTTCTTCAGTTTTGGGAAATTTAAAAGTACAAATTTTTATTTTACAACATTTCCTTTTCTTACCCCCACCCCCTCCCCCGCGACCAACTCTCTCTCATCACCACCATTCTACGAACACAAACACCTTCACACACACACACACACACACACACACACACACGAACACGAACACGAACACAAACAAACAAACAAACAAACAAACAAACAAACAGGTGAGCGGCGAGTCAGCAGGCGGCATCGACACGTCAGTTCTGACCCTCAGCTCCCAGGCTCGGAGTCTGTTTGCCCGCGCATTCTCCATGAGTGGAGCTACGGGAGTGGACCATCCTATGGTTCTGGCTAGGGAGCCTGTGACGATGGCGGAACTGTTGGCCAGGTGATTACGTGGGATAGTATGGGGTGGGACTAGATGGGATGGGATGAGGTCAGACCAGATGGGGTGGGGTGGGATGGGATGGGACCAGATGGGATCGGATGGGGTGGGGTGGGACGAGATGGGATGGGGTGGGACGAGATGGGATGGGGTGGGACGAGATGGGATGGAACGAAATGGGATGGGATAAGACGATTTTGGAAAGGATGAGACGAGTTGGGACCAGAAGGGATGGGATGAAATTGGATGGGACAGGACAGAAAAAGATTTCATGAGATTTGATAGGAAGATGATGCTATGGATTTAACGCCCACTGTAACATTACAGGAAGGCTATTGAAGAGAGAGACCGAGCAACCGAGTTTATAATCTGTCTCCGACAGGATGAGATGAGATGAGGTCAGACCAGACAATGATTATTATCTTTTGAATGAAAAAAGTGAGATTTGTACTTATTTTGTGTTATTGTAAGTGACCAGATTATTATTGTCAGATTGCACAAGTGAATGGGGTTTTTTTTTTATAGAAGAGGGTTTTACGGTGTTCGCAACTGCATATGGCCATATGAGCGCCAACAAGTGACTGTAATAATTTTATTTTCTGTGTACAGAGGTGACCATACAAGTTTCTGCTCGTTGCAATGGTTTAATTTATGTTTGCAGACGTGAGCTAGCTTGTTTCTACACGTTATCTGGTCCAATATTAGAAAGAACTAACTGTATTGCCGCCTCATTTCAGAGGCAACTTCACCGTTGTAAAGTGAAGTGTCTGTATTGTTTTCTGTTTATAGACTTGATCTTATTTCTGCTTAGAGACACACTATAGTTCTTTATGTTTTACAGACGTGGTCCTAAATTTTCTTTGTATCACAACGCAGTGAAATCAGGCGCTCGTCAGTTTTGGGGATAATATAGTTTTTGATATCATCATAAAGCTTGTTAGTTTACCTTTCTTTGGATGGAAAAAAAAACCATCAATCGTGAATAGAAGTTAAGATACTTGGAGTTGAAGGAAGCGAGGGTCGCCCCGAAGTCAGAAGTAAAATTAGGAAGAAAATGGTCATCAGATTTGGTGATTTTCAAAGCTTGAGTGTCCTTGGAAACTATAAATTAACATAATTTTTATTTGTGCCTTTCATCAACGTGTTTTTCTTTTCAAATAAAATTCATGCATGGAATATGTTTTTAAATTGATATAAAGGATGTTGAGTCAAAAAAATGTAAAATTTCGATTTTAAAAATTGACCAAAAAATCGAAAAATAGCCATCTCTTCGATTGTATTATTCTGACAAGCGTCTAATCCAGGCGTTACCTAATTTCTATTTATAGAAGTGACTATTGCTGTCTGCTTCCAGACGTGAGCAGTGTCTGGGCGAGACTGACCCAGTTCCCGAGACGGACGAGCAGTGGGCGCCGGTGGTAGAGTGTCTGAGGAAAGTGCCAGAGGACAGGTTCGGGTCCCTGGAAGGTCTTGGAGAAATGCCATTTATGGGACCTGTGGTAGATGGAGACCTTGTTCCCAAAAGTGTAAGTTGCGTGGGGTATTTCATTACCCTTTTAAACACTGAAATCTGTTTGTGTAAGTACAGCAAAAAAGGGGGGAAAAGCAAATATGTGTGTGTGTGTGTGTGTGTGTGTGTGTGTGTGTGTGTGTGTGTGTGTGTGCCTGGAAGAAGTGCATTTTATTGTATTTTGAGGAACATGTACGACAAACACGGAGAGAGAAGCCAATTATGTCGGGGCTGTGACATCTAGAGTATCGAAATCGCAAAAACCACAGCAACAGCAACATTAATAACAACAATATCAACAATAGCAACAACAGCAACAACACCACAACACCAACAACAGCATCAGCAGAAACAGTAACGGCGGCAAATTAAACTTATAGCTTCTTACAGCAAAAAAAAAAAAAGGGTGATTGCCTGGCCTCATCTCCCTTAGCTCAGTGAGAATACGCATTTTGATCGTTCGCAACGCTTTGGGGCAATATAAAAACAAAGTTCTGTATGCATACAGTTTTTGTTTTGTTTTGGGGTTTTTTCAATTCTGTTTTCTTCACCTGAAACCAAACTCTCTCTGTTCCTTGTGCTGCTACATCAGTAACTCTCTATACACGTCTTAACAAAGCGTTGTTAGTTCTTGGTGTTAGAACAAAAACTGTTAAAAGAGCAAGCAATAGCATGCATGATGCGCAGTATCAAGTTCGTGTTTCTGATTAATTTATGAATGACGATTCGGAATGAGGAGCCCTCAGGAAAAACGGGAATAGTGACAGACTGAAAATCGTGAGGATATCAATTATGAACGCTTGTTGACTCATTACTGTATTTCTGTTCAACTGTTGGTTAATTATTGTTGCTAGTTTTCCAATTGAACAAACGTAACAATAAACCACCAGTCAAACAAACATGAAGTTATGAATTTACAAGCTTTTAAAATTGACACCCTCATAAATTCCAGTTTGTGACTGTATTTTTGGGATTCCCGTGGACTCCTTAAATCTGTTGTAACATTACCTTTGGTCTGCTGTTGCTGAGACATAAAGTGTCCACTGTGTCTATCGTAGAAGGGCCAGAATAAGTTGAGAAACTAAAAAGACAAACAGTGAGGTATGTCCGATTCTACAGAAGACAAACTCTGCTGAATAAAATAAAATGTTAAAAAACAAAGTTAAATACAATACCAGAAGAAGAAAAAGATTAACATGGATGGATATAGCAGATTGTGCAACGGCCGATAGCGACCGTGAAGGATGGTGGGTCATTACACGTCAACCTCTCAGTCAGAGATAACACTTACAGATATCCAGGTATGTCCTTAAAGTATTAACTACCTCTCCAGCCTCGTCCTAAACCTCACCGGCGTCTGTGGTGTAAAGGTTAGGCGCTTCACTATCACAGGCAACAGACCAGAGTTTGATTCCCCTAGTTGGGATGCGTACGTTTTCTGAAGTATCTCGGCCTTTCTGCTGGGATGTTGTATCCCTCTCAGTCCGGCTCGGCCCTGACAAACAGGGTCGGAAGCGTGTCACCTAAATAACGTAAATTGTATCGGTGAGAATGTACTCACCTGCATTAGAAAAAATAATACAGCTAAAACAAAACGAACAATAACAACAAATCATCATCATCATCATCATCATCATCATCATCATCATCATCATCATCAATATCATCATCATCATCATCATCATCCTCCTCCTCCTCATCATCATCATCATCTTCATAATAAT
>NW_004797904.1:64041-66407 GCF_000002075.1 Aplysia californica | reverse complement strand
TACCCGCCCCCGCGTCGCACTACATCTGAGTTCCGACTTTCACGGCAATTCTATTTCGGCATTCTGACGTTTTTTGGTTTTGTGTTATATGCTGATTGAAGCGATTTAGATTTCGTTTTGCTAACCTAGTAAGAAAACTTGATTGGTCGCCATAAGGGTTTAACCAAGCGTGCAAAAGAAGTCGATCAGTACGAGAGTCCTAAAATCGGGTTTAACCTCCCCCTTTTTCTTTAGTTTCGTAATACCTCTGTTGGTGCCTGTCTCTCCCATCTTACCCCCTCCCCTCCCTCCTTTATACCCCCCCCCCCCACACACACATTTTTCCTCAGCTGGCATCCATACCACCTGGGGTCTTGTTCCACGGCCTGATCTCCGAACTGCTTAAGTCTGGCTATGGCCAGGTCAGTCCGGAGGTCGTGGCAAAGGTCGCTGAGTACTACCAGGAGAACTTTGAGGTAGGTTAATTGTGTGGGGTCATGACGTCATGGGGTTTGGGGGTGAGGCAATTTTCTAATGCTTTTTAACAAACATCCCAGCAGGAAGAATGAATTGCTCGATAAAAAAATCTTTCTTTACACCAGTGATTTGATTTCGGGTCTCCTGGGTAGGACAGTGAAGAGCCTAACCCTAACAGCAACACCACGACGCCGTTTGTGGGTTTTTGTGGAAAGGGGGTGGGGGTAGTATCAGACACAGAGAAAAAAAAGTGAGAGGTGAGTGTCAGGTGAAAGGGGGGAGACAAGGGGTGGAAGAAAGAGAGGGGGAGCGGAACGAACGTAAGATGAAGGGATACAAAGACGGAGAGAGAACAAGCCAGCAATGGAAAAAGTTCTAAGAAATGTTAACGTGACTTACAGAAGCTCACAAGAGGCAACGACAGGTGAACCTACATGTCATTGTGTGCGCCTCCATCACTCTACCCCCTTCAAACCCCTCTATAGATCTATCATCATCATCATTGCCTTTCTCACACTGGGTCAGGATATAAGCCACGAACAAACACTCTCCACCTGTCCCTACCCTGGGCTAGTCGCTTGATGTCACTCCACGTCTTCCCACTTTTCCGTACATCCTTCATTGTTCCTGCTGATGCAGAAACTCCTCCGTCTCCCAAGATGGAAAAATTATAAGGCATGTTTGTTTGTGTTTCTATAACTTTCCTTTTTTTTACTGGGTCGGGTAGTTGGCCCTCTGCAAACTGTCACTTTTCGGGTGGCCAGACCTATGCACCTTTAGTCGCCTCTTACGACATGCAGTATCACGGCAGGTGTATTCTTTACTCCCCCATAGTAAAACTATGGGGCCCCCACCAGCAGGGGTGATAGATCTATACACGATTATTAATTTCCTTTGTTTGTTTGTTTTTATCAAGTTTTTTAAAATTTGTTTGTTTGTTTGTTTGTTTGTTTTGTTTGTTTGTTTGTTTGTTTGTTTGTTTGTTTGTTTGTTTGTTTGTGTGGGTGGGTGGTTGGCGGGTGCTCTGGAGAGGTTTGCTCCTTCTTTTCTATCAAACATCTATCGTCCTTATCTCTCCTCCTTCTTTTTTGTTTTTGTTACTCTCTTGTAACACCTCTATAATCTTCGGCACTTATATGACCCTTTTGTATTGCAGGTGCCGTAAAACACTTACTTACTACTGTTTGTTTGTTTGTTTGTAGATAAGCCCAGTTGCAGATTTCAGCGCAGACACCATCTTCCATGTTCCCAGTCTTGAGTACGTCAATGCTGTCTCCGGCACAACCGATGAGAGCAAGGTAGATGTTTTGTTTTTTGTTTGCTTTTTTTATTTTGGTTTTTGTGGGGGTTTTTGCTGGGTTTTGTTTGTTTGTTTGTTTGTTTGTTTGTTGTTGGTTTTTTATGTTGTTGTTTTGGGGTTTTTTTGGGGAGGATTGTTTGTTTGTTTGGCTTTTTCCTTTCTTTTTTTATGTAAGAGTTTCACGGCTCTTGCAGCACACTTACGTCACACAAGTAAGTGCCGAAGATTAGAGGTATTGCACAGGAGTACAAAAAACACAAGAAAGGAAGGGGGGGGAGGAAGGAAAGGGGGGGGGGGTGTCGGTTACTTCATATTATGCATAGATACACTTCATACATACGCCCCCACACTGAGACTCACACACACTTACGCACTTGTGCACACCTACAAACACACATGCTAACAGTTACAGATAGATAGATAGATAGATAGATAGATAGATAAATAGATAGATAGATAGATAGATAGATAGATAGATAGATAGATAGATAGATAGATAGATAGATAGATAGATAGATAGATAGATAGATAGATAGATAAATAGACAGACAGATAGAAAGATAGATGGATAGCTAGATAGCTAGATAGATAGATAGATAGATAGATAGAT
>NW_004797904.1:61559-62843 GCF_000002075.1 Aplysia californica | reverse complement strand
GGGGGATATGGCCCTTTTTGCTAATGCATTATGTGTGTGTGTGCGTCACTGAATGAGATGAGATGCTGCATTTCCATCCGTCTTTTTCAAAACAGTATTTTAAGTTTTAGTAAGAGTTTTTCAGCACTTGCAACACAATTAGGTCAGATAAGTGCCGAAGATTAAAGGTGTTACTACAGATGGTAATATACACATTATAAAAGAAGGAGGAGACACAAGGATTATATATGGACGATATAATAACACGCTTAATAGGGAAGAAGGAGCAAACCACACAGAGCACCCGCCTACCACCCATTCTATCTCCTTTATCCAAGTAGTGTAACTGTGTCTAAATGCAGACCTCCTAGATTTCAATCCGCTTCTATTCTTCGTCATGGGGTATGCCCGATGTTGAGATTAGGATAACTGATCGATTGTTGCCAAAGTTTTAGATCTAATTCATTCATTCATTCATTCATTCATTCATTCATTCATTCATTCATTCATTCATTCATTCATTCAATTGTTCATTTATTCATTCATTCATTTAATCATTTAATCATTCATTCATTTATTAATTCATTTATTCATCCATTCTTTCTTTCTTTGATTCATTCGTTCATACTGTTTATCAATTCTTTAGTTCATGATTTTTACGATTGGTAACTAATACCTTTATACAATTTTGCATATTCATAATATGTACTCAACTGTATGGATGCCATTCGTTATTTTATGCACTGGCTCAATTGTTTTCTTAGATGCCCACCCATCCCCCTCCTCCCATAAAAAGAAACAAACTAAGAAAAAAAAAACAGTTTAAAAATTAAACAACAAAAAATAGATAAATGATGATTCAAAAATTCCACAGATCGACAGCAGCAAATGGAACCAGGAAGATACAGACCTTAAAGCCAAGTATGGTCAACTGGTCTCGTCCTTTGTAAAGACAGGGTAAGAAAAACGTTATTTTGAGGATATTTTGGGCTTGTTTGTTCGTTTGTTTGTTTGTTTGTTTGTTTGTTCATTGAGGAGAATTATTGTTTAAATTGGAGTTGTTTCAATAATTTGTTTGTCGTCATGGGGTTTTTGGGTTGCTTTTTTTTTTAAATTAATTTTTATTCTCGTTAATCTTTGGCAATATTGTGTTTTGTGATGTTTTATCTGGTTGTTTATTTCAATTTAGCTTTTAATTCTTAGCTTTGTTCGCTTATCTGTAGTTGTTATGTGGTGGGGTGTTTGTTTCTTACTTTATTTTGGAAGGTGGGGGTGGTGGGTTATTTTTCGGGGAGTGTCGGGGGG
>NW_004797904.1:39688-59527 GCF_000002075.1 Aplysia californica | reverse complement strand
CTCTCTCTTTCTCTCTCTCTCTCTCTCTCTCCCCCTCCCACTGTGAACCTCTAGTCTCTCATACGCTGTCACCTAATCTCTCATTTCTTCTACCTCTCTGCCTCTTTTCTTCGCATCCCTCCTTTTCTCTTGCTGTGGAGTAGGTGTGAGTGTGTATACATCTATGTTTGCGGAAGCGTGAAGGATGATCCGACTTCTCAAAAAGACAAGGAAAAGAAAAGAAATCCCAGATCACATGTCCACTTTAGAGATTTCAGTGCAGTTTAACAATCCTTGTCTGTATAATGAAATACGTTTAAAAATCATAGTATAGATTCTGTGAGGCACTGTTGTAAATTCAGGCGCTCGTCAAAATAATGGAATCGAAAATATCAGCATTTTCCTGACAGTTTGACAATTTTTTTTTCAAATTATTATTTCCTGGCTCAACACTTTATGTGTGCATATTAATTTATAAAGATATTTGTCCTATGGATTTTACTGAAAAGCGTTAATCAAGTGCACAAAAAATGTAAATTCCAGTTTCCAAGGACTCTCAAGCTTAATTAAGAAACCAACCAACTTTGGAGGCCATTTTCTCGCTAATTCTATCTCTGAAACCAGGCAACCCCGAACTCTTTCAGCCGCAAAAGTCTCGACTTCTATTCAAGATGGCTGTGTATTAATTGTATCAAAAGATAGTCGGAGGAACAAGCTTTAAATGTATCCCAATAACTCCAGATTCACAAAAATTGACGTGTGCCTGATTCTGCCTTTACGTGACATAATATAGATTTATGACATTGTAGCAAGTAAACAGGTTGCTATAAAAGCTGCAGTTGACTCTTTGTTTGTTTTGTTTTGTTTTGTTGGGGGGTTTTTTTGTTGGGTTTTTTTCTTCAAATAGATAATAGAAGCCCATCCTGCTCAAAGTCCTACTTCCAAAACATATTCTTGTTTCCCAAAAAACTGAACTACCACGAGCAAATAACAAAGTTAAAACTGAACGCAATAAATTGCAAACAAACAGCCCCTATCAGAGCAATACGCACGTACAGAGCACATCAACCTCGGGAAATACGTGAAGTAGCCTACACGAGCTTCAAGCTTTTTAAAAAACAACTTGGGGTTTTTACAACGATTCTGTACCTGAGACATCACATTTTTATCTTCACTGTCGTGATATTATATAAACCCATCCTGTTCAAAGTCCTACTTCCATTACTACGACTACTACTGCTACAGCTACTGTTACTACTACTACTACTAACTACTACTACTACTACTACTACTACTACTACTACTACTACTACTACTACTACTACTACTACTACTACTACTACTACTACTATTACTACTACTACTACTGTAACACTACTACTACTACTGCTACTACATGTACTACTACTCACAACGTAATAAACTGAATCTAGTTGTAATCGAATTCAATCTGCGGCGAAACGATCATTCTTGTTTCCACAGGTATACACTGTGACGTAGTTGCGGCGAAACGTCAACCTGCCGTAAATACGAGATTCTGAATTAAAATCTGCTGTATTTTTAGAAGACAATGCCATGAGTCATATTTTTTTCTCCATATTATCTTTCTTGATTAGATAACAATAACGATTCTTTTGTTAAATAGGTTTAAGGCAGTTTTTGACAATGACAAAAAACAGAGTATTATGAAGACATGTCAAAATGTTCCGTGCTCAGATCGAATAGCACAATTTTCCTTTTAATTAATAAAGAATGCTGAACTCTCAAAATTACAACAACAAAAAAGCACCAAGAAAAACGACAAAAAAACAAAACCAAACCAAACCAACCCCCCAAAAAAACAACAAAAAAACAACAACAACAAACAAACAAACAGAAAGGCTTGTAGTAGGCAGTAGGAGGATGCCACTTGCAGGTCTGCCCCTCTTTCCCTTTAAGTTGTTGTTTCTGTTTCTGTGCGTCTTATTTACTTTTAAAAATTAAATTATGATGCATGGTCGTTGTGTCATTTGGGATTCCCTTTCACTCATAATCAAAACAAAACAAAGACAACGAATAAACCCAAAACAAACAAAAAACCCTCCTTTTCTGGCTACCCCATTCTTTTAAAAAGCCCTTTGGGTCTAGGAGCGTGACTGGACCATGTGCAATTATAGATAATGTTATTGTGTAGAATCTGGTAGCCTCATAAACAAAACTAGCGAAACGGCATAACTACGAAGTACGAAGAAAGGTATTTCTAAAAAATGTGCTCGGCGAATCGGCGAAATTTCTAGATCTTTTTCTTCGAAGTCTACTTTGTACTTTGGCTTGGTCGGCATCAGTCAACACTCCTTTACGCACGCACTGCTCGTCAACGCCGACAAGATTAACAATAATAGATCTACAGTAAATTTACTTTTGTTTCACAGTTTCATCGTCACCTAGATTTAGATCTACTGATATTGTCCTGTCCAGATTCATTTGTAGTCTCAATCAAATATGTCGTCTGGGAACAGTTTAGAAGAGGTGAGTGAACTGATTAAAATCACGCTAGATTTTGGGGATGGATATTGACTGGGTATAATAGAGATACATGATTAGATCTATATCTAGATATATCTTGATCTAGATATTAGATCTAGGGCCTAGACGTCTAGTAGAAGAAAAGCCTAATTAAACAGCAGTAACAGTAACACTATAGACTAGGCATAGATCTATCCTGGAACTTTACACATGTGACTAAAATGAACGGCGAGTCTTTTGGCTATTCTCAACCGGTGCGCGTTCACCATTATAGCCTAGATCTAGGCCAACCAATTTTGCTTTCACCGTAAACCACAGAATTCTACACTGTGATAACAGAAAAATTGTAAAATTCTGTGCCGTGAACAAACGTTCCATTACTACTGTTGTTAGCCTACTAAAAGCGTACAATTGTCTGTGGGCAGTGGAGAGAGAGAGAAAGAGAGAGAGAGAGGAGTAGCGCGAGAATTTCGGGCAAAACAAAATGGCGACCCACGTAGTTCGGCTCAATTCGAAAAGTTAAATAGCTGTAGCATCTTTGTAGACGACCAAATTAATTTACTTTTTTGTGTTTTAACATCATTTTTTATCTTTGTTTTGGTCAATTTGATTGTCCGCACTGATAGACAGTATTCAGAAAGAGATTGAGAGAGAGAAGAGCGGAGGAGTAGATCTTGCGAGAACTTCCGGGCAAAACAAAATGGCGACCCCCGTAGTTCGGCTCGATTCAAAAAGTGAAATAGCCATAGCATCTTTGTAGTCGATAAAATTAGCTTACTTTAGTGCTATAACGTAATCTTTTCTTTGCCTTTATCCATTTGATCATCCACATCAATAGAAAGTATTCCGAAATTAGGAAAAACAGGTCTTGTTTCACACCGGGTGAGAATAGCCTACGGTGGCAAGTCTCACCCGGGGTGAGACTCTCACTGAGAGGTCGATCGTATTTCTATTCTCACCCCGGGTGAGAATAGCCACTTCCAAAATGAACCATCAAGTCAACTGAAGTGGCGCGAAATTACTTTGGCGGCATGGTTCGCTATGCCAAAATTAAATACAAGTTTAACATGTTTAGATTTTATAATATGATTTTTTAAATCAATTCTTTTACCACTTGAACAGAAGTTGACCATTTTAATGTACTGTTTTGGCATTGTATGCCTTGAAAATTTGGCCATTTTCGTCACCCGGTCCCGGAAGCGAGATTTCATTGTATCCAAGATGGCCGCACTGTTAGTCACTGTAAGCAAAGGACCGGGACGGCAACACTGCGGTATTACCGCACAGTCAACCAATACCAAGATCAATGCCTCCCCTCACTATCTAACAACAATGATTCGAGGAACTCTTTTTCTCAGCTGGCTGTACGATCAGGGCAGCAGGCATTGGTCAAACTAATTTCATACCTCTGGCCTCTGGCTACCAATGAAAAGTGACGAGCTGGCGCGCCACTCGAGCACTTTCACTAGCACTTTTGTGAAATTTCACACCCTCACCATCCTGACCATCTTCATCGCTCAGGGTTCACATGGATGGGATAACATCTACCCTCAAATTGCACCCCTACTCCCCTTCCTGGCCCGGCAGCAAGTTTAGAGCCGCCGGTCAGAATCAAACTTGTGAGTTTTGTTTCAAATGAGGGCTGAACAGGCAAAACATTTTTCGTCTTAGACAGGTATAAAACCATCAGAGTGGATTTTTCTTTCCGTTTCCGCATTGGACAGGTTTCCGTTTTATATAGATCTAGTTAATTAAAGAGGAATATCAAGGGAAGAGCGGGGAGATTTAGTTAAAACAGGTTTCCGTTAAGGTAGGTTCAACTGTATTGTTAAGTGTCAAAGAGCCAGGTTCAAGTAGGCCTATTTCTCTTTTGAAGGTGAAGCTGTTGTGAGGAATCTTGATTAAGAGATTTTGCTAGAGGCATTGGATCCCAAGACTGGGGAATCTCAGAGTTATTATATTATTTATGCAGATCTAGATTTAGAGAGGAGCCTTCGACTCACAGAAGTGTGTGTAAAAGTACCATCAGCATATATGGTCGCTTTTAAGGACAAGCGGACAAGCCCAGCTTTCAGGGGTTTCCAGAAATCTTGACCTACACCAAAACTGGGCATTGCTCTACCTATGAGAGAAGTTTGGTTTCATTAGTGTGTATATTTTTGTTTGGTTATAGGGAAAACTCTCCTTGTTTTTTTTATAGAAACTGAACAAGGGGCAAACACTTTACCTTCCATTTTCTCAAAACATTATTTTTCTGAATAGCCCCTTTGTGCTTAATTTAATAAAGCAACCATATATGAAAGGTGTCATACTAATACTTTCAGTTTAGAGATACACTTACGATAGATCAAGCTTCTTAGTCTTTGTTTGAGTTACAATTATTTACATAAGTTGTTATCATGAAGTCAAATAAATTTGTTTGAAGTTTTATGGTATGGTTGTGGCTTGTTCTCCCCCTAACATTTTCGACCCAACATCCATGTAAAGTGAAGAGCCAATTGAAATTATGGCATGATAGTTAAAAAACACCCACAATTTTAACTGATTGATTACTCTTTCTGTAAGACTGTTGATTGACTATGTTTTAATACATAATAAACAAATTATGATTGATCTACCAACTACTTTATTCTTTCTTCAGCTGAGGCTCGACCTGAAAGAATATGAGTCCCTTCGCGCAACCGCTACTCGTAAACGTGTCCAGACGGTGCTAGACAGAGAAATTGACCAGCTGAAGAGAGAAGTGCTCACTATGGAGAGGGTGGCAGCTCAGAACTTGGCGGCGAAGGAGGCCAGCGAGGCTAAGTCGAACAAACCAGAACAGACAACAGTGTACCAGGAGAACATCACAAACTACGGTAAAAGACCTTTCTCCCACCATCATTGAGAATGTCTTATTTTGTCTTTTGTCTGTTTGTTATTTGTGCTGATATGTCAGGTGAAGGGGTATGGGCCTGTTTAGAAAATTATAGTGAATAGGCCTATCCCAAAAACCGTGATCTGATGGTTCTCTCTTTCAACTGGTCTGTTTGTGCGTTAAAGTGCATGAAGCCATTAAACCATACAAAAACACAGCCTGAAACCTTAGTTTTTAACAGGGTTAGTGATAATTCATTTGATTACAAAATAAATGAAAAACCTAGTATAATCTTCTTCTTCTTGTTCTTCTATCCTGTGGTTGGGGCAACCGTGGGGGCACCACTGCATCTGAAAACCAGCTCTCGCCATCTATTTTTGTCCTCTGCTTTCCTCAGATTGTCACCCTTCGTCTTTCCTGTCCACTCTGTAATGTTGTCCTCCCACCTCTTTCTCTGCCTTCCTCTCTTTCTCTTTCCTTGTACGGTTCTTGCAGGATTGTTTTGGCAAGTCCTGTGGGTCTTGTGACATGCCCATACCATTTTAATTTTCGTCTCTTCACTGTGGTCAGTAGATCTTCATACTGCGCCACTGCGTTGGTGATTCTCTTTCGTACCTCAGCATTTGAAATGTGGTCTTTGTACGAGATGTCAAGGAGTCTGCGGTAACATCTCATCTCTGTGGTCTGAATCTTTTTCTCTAATTCTGCTGTTAGTGTCCACGACTCGCAGACGTATACAAATATTGAGATGACCAGTGAGCGCATTCGTCTGATTTTTTAGTTGTGCATGATGTTAGTGAGCGCATTCGTCTGATTTTTTAGTTGTGCATGATGTTTCTGTCCCTCCAAATAGGCTTCAGTTTTGACAGCGCAGCTGTTGTTTATAGTAAAACCTGTTTGAAAGGGCATTATAAAATGATTTAAAAAATTTTTTATTTACAACTCGACACTTTTTGTTTTCATGTGTGCTCCATGGGGGCTCTGGTCGACGGGTGGTTAGTGAGACAGATTTACAAATGTGTCGCGGCGTGGTGGCATCAGTCACTCGTCAATTTTTGGACATATATGAAGTTTTTGGTATCACCGTAAAGCTTATTCATTTGTTTTGCTTGTGATGAAAAAGTATTCACTTATCTAAAAAAGAAAAGTGGAGATATTTGCAAGTGAAGGAGGTGGGGTCACCAGATGTTACAGATAAAATTTGTGAGAAAAAAATGGCCACCAACATTTGATGGCTTTCAAAACTCAAGTGCCCTTGGAAAGGGTAAGTTTACATATTTCTGCACCTTTGATCAAGTTCCTCAGCAAAATTGAAACAGAAACATGTTTTTTAGATGGACATTAGATGCTTAGAAGGTGTTGTGCCCAAATAAGAACATTAGATAAAAATAGACGAACAGCTTGAAAAATGTCAGGTTTGTTGTATGTTGTTTTATTTTTTTTTGGGGGGGGGTGGGTTGTTTGTTTTGGGTTTTTTAAATTGTTATTTTAACAAATATGTCTGATTTTGCCATGATACTTTACAAATACTGTGAAGCAAGTGTCAGTTACACAGGGTTTTGATGACTAGTCTTTGGGATGTGTCCTAGAGCAAGATACAATGACAGTGGTGAACACAATAACTGTTTGTAAATGTCCACCTTCGTGTAATATTGTGTATTTGGTATTCTTTGTGTGTACATTATGTTTGTGTTTTTATATTCAAATGTACCCCCCGGGGCAGTGCTACTGACTGAAGTGTGTTTAGGACATTAGCATCTCGAGTTCCTATGCACAGTAGAATTGTAATTGTAAATGAGCTGATTCATCAATTTCATGCTCATGACTGTGCCTGAACTGCAACAGGGAACTGCTGCTTTTTCCTTCTAATCCTTACTATTGTCATTTTGCTTCTACTTCTTTTGTATGTTTGTCACACTCTTGTGACCCGCTATTTCCGGGGTACCTTGATAGCTGTTGAAGCTGGAGAGGTGAGCAGAGTAAGTTTGATTCCCTTTAAAGACTTCTCTGTTGACATCCACCCCTTGGCGCTCATATGACCTTGTGCAGTTGCGAGCGCCGTAAAACCTTTACTAAAACAAACAAACAAATTCAAATGTATTTATTTGTGTATGTGTGCATGCCATTGTACTCCAGATGTCCCCAGTGAGATCAATACCATGTAATTTATTGATTAGTTATTTTTAAATTTATTTATATATTCATTTATACTTGTCCTTTTTTTCTCTCAGCGTGGGACCAGTCCGACAAGTTCATGAAGCTTTACCTGACACTGGATAACCTTGCTGCTGTCTCTGCTGACGGTTTACAAGGCAGCTTTACAGACAAGTAAGTCCCTTGGTCACATATGTCTTCCACTGGACCTTACAACTGTTTGCTTTGCTCCTGGTGAATGTTAAGGTATTTATGTTTAAAGTAGGGGGGTGCCCCTAACTCAAGTGTCTTGACAGTCGAAGCAGACTTTGTGCTGTTGAAGCTAGAGAGGTGAGCAGAGTAAGCCTAATTCCCTGTAAGGACTTCTCTGTTGACATCCTCCCCTTGGCGATCATATGACCTTATGCAGTTTCGAGCAATGTAAAACCTCTACTAAACTAAAAAAAAGATGGGGGCTATCGTGGTCTAGAGGTACAGTGTTGGCCTCTCATTCACAAGGTCCCGGGTTCAAAACCTGTAGAGCCCAATTAAGAAACTAAGCAGGACGACCCTATTATGACGGGCTGAGATGCAAAACTCGCTACATCCATTTTAGCACTTTTGAGAAAATCAGCTTTTTTTAACGCTGCTATACGCACGAACATGCAGAAAAAGATTTTTCGGAGGCTTTTATAAAGTATGTGATGGGTTTGGGCCCAAAAATTGTATGCATCTGAAAGCCGGTAACAATGTTGTTTCATCAGCGAAAAATTTAGATTTCTTCAAAAATGTCGCTTAGCAGGTTTTGTATCTCACCCCCCTTATTTATAAAAGATATCAGTGTTCAAGTGGGATGTGATCTAGAAGGAAAAGAAAGACGAGTTCTCCGTCTGTACTTTTTTCCCTCTCTCTGTGCAGGTCTCTGACTGTGAAGGTTCGGTTCCCCAACAAGGTCTCCCAACTACACATCAGTCGTCTATGTGAAGAAATTGTTCCCAAAGACTGTTATTGCAAGGTAGGATTTATCTCACTCGCAGTTGTTCTAGATCTGTTGGTCCTTCACCTACCTACTTTTCCATTGTTTTATTCCGATTATCTGTCTATCAGATATTTCTTTGTCTCTTTTTACCTTTTGTCTCTAGTTCCCCTTGCTGCTGCTGCTGCTTCTTCTTCTTCTTTTTCTTCTTCGTCCTCTTCCTCTTGCTCCTCCTCTCACTTGCTCTTTAAAATCCAATCACCGCCGTGTTCCTATAAGCTTTCCTCCATGTAAGTACATTTACTTTCCGCTGTACTTTTCTGTTTGATACAGATGGGAGCACCCATACATGGCTCTGTTTGTACCTCTAAAATATTTGTGCTTTTGTGGTTGTTTTCACAGAAAAAGTCAGATTATGTCTTGGTGATGCTTAAGAAAGCTGAGGCAGCCAAAACGTGGCCATGGGTAACGGAACGAGAGAAAAAGACAAAAGAAAGGTAAGTGAGTTGTGCAGTGTTCGTTTGTTAGCTTAGTGTGGGTTGATTGTGAGAACCTTGTGATGCTCATTAGTGCTAGGTGGTACCAGTGAAATTGAGTTCCGGTACTTTGCCGGCACTGGGTGCCTGGTGCCGGTACTGACACCACCTAGGGTAGTTCCAGGAGTTCCTGTACTGGGTACCGGTGCCTGCCCAGCCCCTATGCTCAAGTATAAAATGAAGCAATGGTCCTGTTTTTGTTTCTGTTGTGTGTTAGGGGCGGCGGATTAGTCCTTTTCATTTTTTGTAGATGAATCATTTAGATGTTACTCGGTGTGATTTCAGAGTTTTGGCATTTGAAAAGTTGTGTGACAGAAAAGGTCATGTCAAAAAGTTTTCTAGAACTTTTCTCTGTCCTTTGGTAGGTTAAAAGAAAAATTTGTTGGGGTTTTTATTTCCGCCTCACATTTCTTTTCTTAACCCTCTTTCTCTTAGGGCTGAGCTAAAAATAGAACTAACCCAGATTGTGAGCTAAAATTGCAGAATGGCTACATCGAGAGGGTACCTTGGTTGACTTGACTCTGGTTGATTTATATATTCACTCAGACCCTACATTACCCATATATATTTTGAAAAGGCATATAATGGAGAAGGTTTTGGACCATAAATTGTAAAGTTGAAGTTTGATTAGGAATTCATGGGAAGGAAAAAATAAAAATACTTTAGAACTGAATAAAAAATGGTTTGGCTGTGATAACATGGGCCTAAAACAATGATTTGGCATGCATGCAAAGGTGATTTTAGTTGAAACCATGAAACAAACATGTATATGAACTGGTAGAACCCAAAAATAATTTTACACTCACGTTTTATTGTTCTTGTGCTCCTTTCTCATGAGGAGGTAAGGTGCATAACACTTGTGACATAATCCAGCATTACATGAGTGGCACCTCCTTTTTTTGAAATATCTGCTCCTACACATCAAGATTACATTTTAGAAACTATTTCTAAAACCTGCAGAATCACTAAGACCATTATGAGACCGCAAGATTTGGATACACACAATAAAAATCCATTCTTGATCTAGATCTAGTTCATTGTGATATATAGATCTAGATCCAGATTCACTGGACTCTCTCACGCAGGCCACTCTCCATCTTCTAGATCTAGATTCTATTCTAAGCCTCTATCAACCCCTGCAAACAACAACACCACCTTATAATAGTCTCTTCCTACATTTCTTTGTATATTTTCATGCCCCCCAAAAATAAAAACACTTGAAATAACATCATCACAAGATCTAGTGTCACTACAAGCTACTGTCACTAAGCGATTCTTCCGATGTATTTCTGTCATCGGCCATCGCATCAGCAGATTCACTTTCATCAACAATAGCTTCCTTTCAAAACTTACTACACGCCTTTTCGCCTCAACAAAAAAAAGAAAGTCCAAAAGAGAAGTAGTGGCAACCATTTGGAATTGCCAGATTCATGTTGGAAAGTCAAGCCAAATGATACAAAACAAGCCAGCCATTTTGGAAAGAGGGTTAAACATTTCCTATGTGATTGTTTTGAAGGCACAACAGTTAAGTCCTACCTTTTTCTTTCCCTCTGTCATTTCTGTCCATCTGTCTTTCTTTTGCCCCGCTTCAAATGACCATTTTCTTTGGATGTGCTTTACTTTATTCAAACTTAAAACAAACATTTAATAGCAGTTTGTGTAATTTTTGAATAAAAATTCCTATACCTTGTATATGCCATAACTTTAACTGTGTGCATGCCCAGATTTATAGATTGGTTTTAGTTTTAATAAGGGCATTGCAGAACCTGCAACACAAATAGGTCATATAAGTGTCTAAGATTAGAGGTTTGCTCTTTCTTTCCTATCAAACATCTATCATCCTTGTCTCTCCTACTTGTTTTGTTGTTTTGTTTGTATTTGTTACTGTCTTGTAACACCTCTAATTTTCAGCACTTATATGAACTAAGTTTTGCAAGTGCGGTTAAACTGGTACTAAAACTAATACAAAAAAAGAAGGAAAGAAAAGGGTGATAAATGTTTGATAGGAAAGGAAGACAGACTATATTTACAATGTGATATTTCACGAAAGAACCACAGCAGAGCACCTGCCTACCAGCCGCTCCCAAGACTTTAAAACCTGCATTTTTGTCATATTCCCATACCAGTGCCAAGCCCAAGTTTGACGAGAGTGAAGATCCAAGCGCGGGCATCACCAAACTGCTGAAGAACATGTATGACGACGGCGACGACGAGATGAAGAGGAACATCTCCAAGGCCTTCTACGAGTCCCAGATGAAACAGGGGTCGGGCGAGGACGGAATGCCTTCATTACCTGGATTTTGAGGACCGTCTCAGATCAAAATGTCCCGCTGCAGTCATTGTTAGGGGTAGCGTACCCACTATTTTAGATATTTCAAAATTTAGGGGTACCCACTATTTTGGAAAATTCAAATTTTTAAAAAAATATGGGAGAGGGTGATTCAGACTTTTGATTTTGTGTGTCTTATGGTATTAATAATAATAATATGTCTGGTGGGATTTTTTTAAAAATTGAGTGCACAACAAGTACAGACCAGCAATTCCTGTGAATTTTGCAGGATTTTCCACAATCTTCTTTGAACTGGATGCACCAACTTAAGGAACATTTTTTCTAGTTCTGCCATGATTGTTTTTGTTATTAAGAATTTCTTTTTTTGGTTGGTAGGGGTTTGTTCTGAGGTTGTTTTTTTTTCAGTGTATATGTGTTTTATCTTTCATTTTTATTCCTTATGTATGCTTATGGAACTTCCAGGATTAACCCGTCTTTTGTTCTCACATTCTTTACTGTCAGTAAGATTACTCAACTGGGCCAATTTTCCACTCAGATATGTTGCCTGTTTCTGTTTCGCAACTGCTAAAACTCAGTCACTTGAAAATGCACAGAGACCTTATAAGTATCTTATTCCTGACTGTCTTTTTGACCATTATGAAAATGGAGTGAAATGAGCCTTTTTTTTTTTTTTTTTGCGCCAATTTTTTTTTATTTGCTAATGGAAAGCGTGATCAGTTACCCTTCTTGTGTGAAAAAATCAAAGTGAAACTGTGACTAGTTTATGAATAAATTAGTATTAGAATTTCGAAAGAGATCCTTTTTTAAATGATTACACTGACAAAATACAAAAGTCTTTATCTCGAAACTGCCATGAAAAAACAAAGGCGTTTTTGTCGGCTTACAGCAGTGTAGGACTTATCACCTCCCTGACATAGTGTGGGTGGTTGGCAGGTGCTCTGGTCTGGTTTGCTCCTTCGTTCCTATCAAACATCTATTGTCGTGTATCTCTCGTCCATCTTTATTTATGTTTGTTACTCTTTTGTAACACCTCTAATCTGCGGCACTGATATGCCAAAACCGCCCTTTTTCCTGAAGTATCTCTACATTTAGATTGTGTCGAGGAGGGTGTTGGACATTTCTCATCTTTGCTGTCCCTTCTAGTGTGCATAATATGAAAGTGACCAAAGTACGAAGTGTAAGGTGTACATTTTTAAATCTGTTTTCTTGTCATCATCAAGTGCCAGGTCTGTCAGAGACATCAGCGATCAAAGTTCTCTTTTCATTTCTTAGGTGTTTTTTTTTTTTTTACTACCTTTGTAATACGTACCATAAGACTGCTGATTCAAACTGGTTTTTTTAATTCTCATGGAGTAGTAGTTGGGTAAATCTAAATGTTTCGTGTGAACTATGCTATGAATTTTAATATTTGAGGTTTATGCTACATCATTTGTGTCACGACGCAGTGGAATCAGGCGCTCGTCAGTTTTTGGGCATGAGGCGTTATTGATAGCATGTGAAAGCTGATTTATTTGCCTTGCCTCCAATGAAATAAATATCCATTTATCTTGGATAGAACTCGGGATATTTGCGATTGAAGGAAGTGAGGTCGTCTGGTTTCAGTGGTGAAATTAGCGAGATATGGCCACCAAAGTTTGATGACTTTAATAGCTAAAGAGTCTTTGAAAACTGAAAAATGACATATTTTGTGCCTTTAACAAGTGTTTTTCATTAAAATTCACTTGGAAATATGTTTTTTTATGGACATTAAAGAGGTTGAGCCAAAAAATGAAAATTCGATCAAAATTTCCAAACTGGCGGAAAGATACTTACCTGTTTCTCCGATTTCGCAATTTTGACAAGCGCCTGATTTCACTATGCTGCCTCACATTTTTATCCGAGATAAATGGCTTTACAACTTGTAATACTGTTGTAATTCATGCTGCGGGCTGAACATGTTTGGATCTTTTTGTGTGTAGAATGAATGTACTGTAAAAATAAATACAGAACTAATCGAGGAGATGTTTGTTTTGTTTCGGATTTTTATTATTTTTATTTTATTTTCAAGTGCTTTTCTTTTGAGGTGGGGGGAGGGGGGGGGGAATGTCACTCTTTGATCCTATTTCTTTTCTTTTCCTTTGGTGATCTCTGTCTGTCTGGGCGATTTGTCTCTCTTGCTTTTCTTTTTTTCTTCACTAAATAATGATTATTGTGATGATGTGCTTCTGTCTGTCCAAGTCCAAGCTATCAGTGGGCAGCAAGTCAGGTAAAATGAGGCTTCATGAACTAACTATAGACTTTGTGGAAGCCAAAAAGGAACCCTGCTAACTGCGCACATCCACGAATGGAATTGAAGCATTTAGATGCTCTAAATATAGCTATCTTTTCTCTTCCAGAATGGGTCTCGGTTTCTCATTGGCCACAGAAAACGGTACAACTAAGTTCTCGTAATCCTTATTTCTTTTATTTCACAAAAGAAATACATGTGCAAGTATTCTGTTGCAAATGCACTGGTCATCAGCAAATATTGACGAACAAAGTATTATTATTTTTATTTTTTTAATCAATCTTCTTCTTCTTCTTCTTCTTCTTCTTCTTCTTCTTCTTCTTCTTCTTTTTCTTCTTCTTCTTCTTCTTCTTTTTCTTCTTCTTCTTCTTCTACTTCTTCTTCTTCTTCTTCTTCTTCTTCTTCTTCTTCTTCTTCTTCTTCTTCTTCTTCTTCTTCTTCAATTAAATCAAATTAATATATTAAAATATTTTTTTAAATGTATTTATTTTTCTAAAACTTAGATCTATCATTTTCCAAGCTAAAAGAATGTTCTGTTTGAAGTCACTGTTTGGAAATTATTACTTACACTAAGTCTCCAGGTGAATGGTTGGCGTGTACTCTGGTGTGGTTTGCTCCATCTTTCCTATCAAACATCTATCGTCCTTATCTTTCCTCCTCCTTTTTTGTGTTTGTTACTCTCTTGTAACACATCTAATCTTCGGCACTAACGTATATGACCTTATTGTGTTACAAAAACAAATAAATCTCTAGCCACTCATTGGTGATGGGATGTTCAAGTCTACCGTCTGTGACGTCATGATCAAGCTGTACGTTTTGCCTGTGAATTGTAGCAGTTCGATTCTCCTATAATATAGAAAGTAGTCTTCTTCACCTACTGAAGGGTGTTAGGGGAGAACTTGAGACGTTAGCTTTGGAATAATTTGAATTGTGTTGTGGCTTGGGAAGTGTTTATTACCCCCACCAGGGCAGTGCTACTGACTGAAGTTGTCGTTGGGCCTTTCCCAAAGGGGGGATATTAACATGTTCTTAGGCACAGTAGAATTGTAAATGGGCTGATTTATCAATGGCATGCTCATACTGTGTGGGAACAACGTAGGGGAACTGCTGCTTTTTCTTTCCTCATGCCTACTATCGTCAATTTTCCTTTACTTCTTTTGAATGTTTGTCACTCTTTTGTGAAATGCTATTTCCGGGGTGGCTGTTGAGACTAGAGAGGTGGGCAGAGTAAGCCTGGTTCCCCGTTTTGACTTCTCTGTTAACATCCACCCCTTGGCGCTCATATGACCTTATTATGCAGTTGCGAGCGCCGTAAAAATCTTACTAAAACAAACTGTTGGGTCATCCACAATCCGAGGTCAGGCCAGAAAAAGTGGAAATAAAGGCAGGTAACGAAAGATGGTTTTAGTTTTAGAGAGAAGTTGTACGTTTTTTAAAGTTATTATTGGTCAGGAATCGACTTGGAGAATTTTGACCGAGAGGTGAACACACTGCAGGCTACCACATAGTCCCAAAGAGAACATTGGAAACTTTCCAATCAAGTCGAGGCCCAAAAGCACACCCTGGGTTGACTTTGTGTGGGAACTCGAACCAGGGCCATCTACAAGATAGGCCAACCCGATACCAACTAAACTCTAGCTTTGGCCTTGGAGGTGATTTGAATACATGTACCTTTTTTTATCTTTCATTTCGCTAGGTTCGAGGGTAATTTTTCTGAAGTCAACAATTACTGTATCAAGATGGCAAACAGCCCCCCGTAAAAACTTCACCAAAGAAATAACACTGCCTCCAATGCTCAAATAAACGTGATCATTATCACCAATTCAAACCTAAGAATATATTATATTATTACTCATATCCCCCTCCCCCCACATTTCTCTCTCTGTCTCTGTCTGTCTGTCTGTCTGTCTGTCTGTCTGTCTGTCTGTCTGTCTCTCTCTCTCTCTCTCTCTGTCTCTCTCTCTCTCTCTCTCTCTCTCTCTCTCTCTCTCTCTCTCTCTCTCTCCCTCTCTCTCCCCCTCCCCAAATCCCGTAATACAACTTATGAAATGAATTAATAATGCTAGGGTAATTCTGAGAATTATGAATTCGCAACCTCCATTGTATTATTTTCTTTCTCAAAGAGACAGAAAAAAGTCTTCACTTGTCATTTTTGGGGGAATTTTATTGACTCTCACTGGCGCAGAAAAAAAAGGAATAAATAGCATTGAAAGTCGAGGTTGATGTATATCTTAACAGTAACAGAGTAGATTCTAACTCCTCATATTCCTCAGACGAGAGCTTCGGTTCCCCATGACATCATTCTAAATGGGGGGGGGGGGGGGGGGGGGGGATTTTGGTGGGGGTTTTCTTATTGGTTTTTATTTTTTTCCCAAAGCAAAGGAGGGCATCGTCGTCATGATCCCGCCCAAACTCAGCTCCCTCGGCCAATGGGAGCGCCATAGAGTGATGACGTCACTCGAGGGCGGCCGCCGCGTGCAACACGTCAGCTGTTTCCTCCAGCTCCTCCGCCGCCTCCTCCGTCTCCAAAGATTCGACAAACTCCGCCCCAAGCTCCGCCTCCAACTCCGCCTTCACCGCAGCTTCAAGCTCCGCCTCTTGTTCCGGAGTCAGCTGGACTTCCCCGGCGTCATCAGTGGGCGTGTCCTCTGTCGTGTCGTCACTTGCAGCTGGGGCGGAGCCATCATCAGCGGCCGTGGAGTCATCGCGGCGGCCGAAGATATTGGGAGGGGCATACGGGCCTTCCAAGTCGATGTTCTGTTTGGACGTACATACATGTATAATGCATGATATTGAATATATAGATCTAGTTTTTTGATAGGTCGAATCTCACTTATACATTACACACCCGCATACACACACACATATAATATATGCATGCATGCTCACACGTAGGACCTACAAACACACAAACACGCACACACGCATACCCGCATCATTACTTTATCAAAATTAGATCATTTTTTGCATAATTTCTGATTAATTTCTTTATCATTCTTTGATTAACAGAATCGCATAATTTCACATTTTTTGGGCTGAGTTTGCATAATTTCAGAATTTTTCTTGCATAAAACGACGGGGACAGATGTATTAAATACAATGACAATAAGATGAGGCTGTGAATGGAATACATTATTATTATTTTTCCATCGTGATCGAACAAGAAAGACAAAAAAAAACCAACAAAAAACCCAACCCCCCAAAAAAACACACCAAACAAACAACAACAACAAACAAACAAAACAAAACAAAACAAAACAACATCATGTGGCAAAAACAAAAATCACAAACAAACAAACAAATCTTTAAAATGTTTAACCGAGCACTAAATCTATTCGTCTCAAAACACTAAACGAATATATTATGGGTTTTAGTTTTAGTAGGTATTTTACGGCACTTGCAACACAATAAGGTCATTTAAGTGCCGAAAAATATATGGGTAGTGCGTGTAAGTCAGTCAGTAAAAATCTTTGAAACATACAGACACATAGTTAAACAGTTTCTTAAAGGCTTCATTATTTAACGTATACTTTACCTCAAGGCTTTTCTTTCCCCAGTAGCGCTTGTTCACCAGATCATCATCACTTCTCTTTCCCCAGTAACGTTTGTTCACCAGATCATCATCACTTCTCTTTCCCCAGTAACGTTTGTTCACTAAATCATCACTTCTCTTTCCCCAGTAACGTTTGTTCACCAAATCATCATCACTTCTCTTTCCCCAGTAACGTTTGTTCACCAGATCATCATCGCTTCTTTTTCCCCAGTAACGTTTGTTCACCAGATCATCATCACTTCTCTTTCCCCAGTAACGTTTGTTCACTAAATCATCACTTCTCTTTCCCCAGTAACGTTTGTTCACTAAATCATCATCACTTCTCTTTCCCCAGTAACGTTTGTTCACTAAATCCTGTAAAAGACAGAACAAGGAAATACATGAATAACAAACTAAAGTATAAAATATGGCCGTAACCCAAAATCTATTTCCGTGTCCATTTTTGAACTTCCTTTTTAGATTAAACATCTATTTTGATAGGTGTAATGTCCCTTGCACACTTGGCGCGTTCATATCGGAGAAGGAAATACATGTATCATTCGCATAATTAATGTCTCTTTTCCTTTTCTGTTCTCTTATTCTCTCATCCTGATCTGTCACCTCTTTTTATAACCAGCCCCCCCCCCTCCCCTCCCCCCTCTCCCGAACTCCTGCCCCACGCTCTGGCCTCCACTGAACTCCTCCCCCTTTTACTCTTGGCTCTTTCTACTGATCTCCTGGTTCTTTCTTACTACTGTCTTTAAACCACCCCCGCCCCCCGCCCCCCTGATCCAAGGGTAGGTAGAATCCAACGCCTAGCCTTCTCGGATTTGGGCGAAACAATGTCGGAGGTCCGGTCGTGTGCAAGTTGCGCATGTTAAAGATCTCTTGGTGATTCTAAAATCGATAAGAGTAGGCTTCGGCTGCCACCAGGGCAACATCAAATATTCCTACCAAAACTGAATGTACTCCTGTCAGTATAAAAGCATATTATAATAATAATAATAATAATATATAGAGTACCTTCGAAATAGGAATGTGGCTGCCTGATGGCAAGGGGTCCTACTATGAAGGAAAAATTGTCACATACACATACTTAAAACTCAGTTGTACTACAGGTTGAACCAGCAGTCTACTGCCCCTGATATCTAGCGGTGAAACGCAAAGAAGAAAAAGAAGAAGAAGAAGAAGAAGAAGAAGAAGAAGAAGAAGAAGAAGAAGAAGAAGACCGTGACCAATACTTAAAAAGTCTTATTTTGTCACGATGCCGCCGTGAAACCAGGCGCTCGTCAATTCTTGGAAAAGAGCTATTATTAGTATACTCATAGAGTTTGTTCATTCTCCTTGCTTTTGATGAACAATAATATTCATTTATACTGAATAGAAGTCGGCATGAAAATTGAAATTGAAGGGGTGGAGGTTGCCTGGTTTCAGAGGCAAAATTAACGAGAGAATGGTTGCCAGAGTTTACTGACTTCCAAAGCTTGAGTGTCTTGGAGACTGCAAATTTACATTTTCCTCCTCTTTTCTGTAAAATCCATACATCATTGTATTTTTAAATAATAAAAAGGGTTACCCCTTTAAAAAAAAACAACTGATAAAAGTTGCCTGTTCAGCAGCTAGGAATATGCCGGTTTCTTTGACTTCATTATAATTTTGACGAGCGCGTGGTTTCATCATGACGCCACACAATCTTATTCCTAGTCTTATCTGTTAAAGGTTAGCTTTCAGTCGCCTTTTATGAAAATGGCAATGACAATGAAAATCTTTATTCATGTCACAGGGAGAAATGTATCTTGGTCGTTTGCAACGGCAGTGAAATGCTGCAACGGTTAGATGCACTCAGGCATACACACAACAAGACTTAGGTAAACAGGTTTTATGGGTTTTAGAAAATCATATGTGAGGCAGCGGGGTGGAATCAGGCTTTCGTCAAAATAATCAAAATGAAAAAACCTGCATTTTCCCGCAGGTTTGTGAATTTTTATCAAATTTTAGTTTTTTGGCTCAACACCTTTCATGCTCAATACAGAACTCATTTCTAGGTGGATTTTTCTGAAAAACGCTGATTTAAGGCACAAAAATGTAAATTTTCAGTTACCAAGGACTTTTAAGCTAAAGTAATAACTAATCTTTGGCGGCCATGTCCCACTAATTCTGCCTCTGAAAATAGGTGACCCCACCTCCTTCATTCACAAATATCTCGACTTGCATTCAAGATCAATGGATATTTTTTTCCTACAAAGACAAGTGAACACGCTTTAAGGTGATACCAATAACTTTACATGCCCAACAATTGACGAGAGCCTGATTCCACCACGCTGTCTCACATATTTCAGTCTACAGCCAAACCTACTCTAAGGACAACCTGTCCAAGACAATCACCTGAGCAAACGACCACTTCCCTTCCTACCCCCGGGTTCAGCGGTTAGTTCCATCTCCGTTTTAGCCTTTGAGCAAGGCAAATTTTTTCTCTCCCCCCCCCCCCCCCCAACCACCAACGCACCCTATTTTTGCAAGGTTTTTTTTCTAATGTTATATTGACACCGTCTAAAAAAATCCACTTGACTTAGACAAATATAATATTATTTATCTTATTTATCTTCTTCACCGTGGGTGGCCAGCTTGAAAATATGGACTGTGTCATGGTACAGTTGATAGGGTATTGTTGGACTCGGTATATTCTGTTTCTCTATTTGCTTCTCTTTCTCGGTCTCTATGTTCTATCACTCTTTCTCTCTCTCTCTCTCTCTCTCTCTCTCTCT
>NW_004797904.1:24813-38580 GCF_000002075.1 Aplysia californica | reverse complement strand
ACATACACACACACACACACACACACACACACACTCACACACTCACTCACTCACTCACTCACTCACTCACACACTGGCAGCTCTTGTCTCATCCCTGACAGAAGACTTCGCCAGCCCCGACAAAAGGAAATGCCTAAATGTGGTAGTGTGCACGCCGTATAAAGATCGTTTAGGAGAAATAGTATGTGTATAACGCCCCTATTACGTTATGGAGAGGGTGTCTAGAAAGTTAATAGTTTTATGTCGTTTTAACTCGGCTGCGTTTGACTTGTTTTATTTGACCCGTCAATACGAATTTTGCTAGAAAGAACCGTTGATACGTAAGAATGACAAAAAATAAATCAGTCGTGTTTGAAGGGAACGACAGTAGTTAGTTGTCGTATAAGGCACATATGAATAAAAGTCAGCTGTCTTTTTTTTTCCCCAGGTGGTTTACGTCGTTTATCCTCAAGGCCTTCCTCCTTTGTTCCTGTCAACCAACGTCCTTATATCTCCTCCTGCTTCCTATCAAATATCTATCGTATTTTTTCTCCTCTTTCTTCCTATCACCCTCTTTCTTCCTATCAAATATCTATCGCCTTTTCTTCCTCTCTTGCTTCCTATCGAATATCTATCGCCTTTTCTTCCTCTCTTGCTTCCTATCAAATATCTATCGCCTTTTCTTCCTCTCTTGCTTCCTATCAGATATCTATCGTCTTTTTTATCCTCTTTCTTCTTATCAAATATCCATCGTCCTTTAGCTTCCCCCTTTCTTCCATATCAAGTATCTATCGTCCTTTGTCTTCCCTCTTTTTCCTATAAAACTTTAGCTGTTGTCCTTACCTTTTCTTCTTTTTCACTATCAAAAATCTATCAAACGTCTACCTTCCATCCTTTTTACCTGTTAAACATGTCTTTTGTCCTTATCTTCCCTGCTTTCCCCGATCAAACATCTGTCATCCTTAGTTTCTCTCCTTTTTCCCTGTTCAACTTCCGTCATCCTTATCTCCCCTCTTTCCCCCTAGATCTATCAAACATCTGTCATCCTTTGTTTTGCCTCTTTCCCCTATCTCTCCTTTCTCTTATCTCTCCTTTTTTCCCTTTAAAACATCTATCGCCCCTCCCTTTTTCCTCTCAAACATCTGTCGCCCCTCCCTTTTTCCTCTCAAACATCTGTCGCCCCTTCTTTTTCCTATCAAACACCTATCGCTCCTACTTTTTTCCTATCAAACATCTACCGTCCGTGTCTGCCTTGCTTATTTCCTTCGTATATTACTTCTCTAGTAATACCTCTACTCTTCGCTTGTATGAACTAATAGTGTTACATAGGGTACAAAAACTCTTACAACAACTTCTGAAATTAATTAAACGTGGTCTTCATTTGGACAGGAATCAAAGTGTCAATGTCAAGGCAGAATGTGAGAGACCCTACTCACCCAAGTGTTCACTGTGCTCTTTGTTGTCTTCACTCTAGATGTGTCTCTGCGCGGCTGGGACCAGAAATGTCCACCCAATCCTCAGACCACGGCTTTTATTCTGTCCAAGTCGTCCATTCCAATCATCAGGAGGAATTAGCCGACCACTTCAGCAAACACCTGAAGAAATGCATGTACAAGCTACAGCTATTAGTCAAGGTGTGAGTGTGATTGGAACGAGGAAGTAGCAGCGAACACGTAGACTCGTAGAGTGGGTGGTTGGTTTGCTCCTTCTTTCCTATCAAACACCTATCGCTCTTATCTCTCCCCTTCCCTTTTTTGGGGGGAGGGGGGGTGGAGGGCTCTCGTGGCCTAGAGGTTAAGGTGTTGGCCTCTCATTCAAAGGCCCCGGGTTCGAATCCGGGTATCGACCGGAAAATTTTCTTCTCTATAAAATTGTCTCCTTTCACCTCCTTTCCTGCTCTCTAGCAATGTTCTGTTGTCTGCTTTCATTTCCACTTTCTGCCCCCACCCCCTCACCTCCTTTGCCCCCTCCTCTGAACTCCTGACTCTTTCTGCAGCCTTTCTACTGCTACTCATTGGCTCTTCCTTACTGCTGTCTTTCTGCCACACCCCTGATCTTCTGGTAGGAAAGATCTACACATAGCCTTCTCAGACAAGGGCGAAAAATCTCGGAGGGCCCGTGTGCAAGTTGCGCACGTTAAAGATCTCTTGGTGGTCTAAAATCGATAAGAGTAGGCTTCGGCCGCCACCCGGGCAAAATTCAAAATTTCCTACCAAATGAAAATATTAGGTGTGTCCCGCGCTCATATGACCTTGTGCAGTTGCGAGCGCCGTAAAACACTTTACAAAAACAACAAAAAAAACTCCTTTTTTGCGCTTGTTTCTCTCTTGTAACACGTCTAATCTTTGATACTTATACGACCTAACTGTGTTGCAAGCGCCGTAAAACTCTTACTAAAACCAACGAACACGTAGAAATTTAGCTTTGAGAAACCTGACACATCAATCAGTCTAGCACTAAGCATTGGACTTGTAACCGAAGGGTGGGGGTTTGATTCCCTATTTTACCTTGAAGGACGTTATAGTGATAATGGTGATGATGATGCTGATGATGATGATAATACTAGTAGAAGCAATATTAATAATATTTTACTACAGCTGCTGTTACTACTACTACTACTACTACTACTACTACTACTACTACTACTACTACTACTACTGCTACTACTACTACTACTACTACTACTACTACTACGATGATAATGATGATGATTATGTTGATGACGATGATCATGATCATGGTAATAGTGGTAGCAATGATAATAACAAAAATATTTTTTAAAAATTGATTTATTTTTTATAGCATATCCACACTCTACACCATGACCAAAAAGCTATACACAATGAACGTAACCCTAGTAGAAGCAAGAACATCCTCGGCTTCCTGTGAAGCATACAGAGAGCACTGCGGAATTCACGCGCTAAAATACTAGCACACTGAAAATATCTTTCACTGTCTTTATTCTTGAAATTAACCCTATTTTCTCAAGCTCACCAGCGTGGCAAAGAATTTTTAGCAATCAGTACAGACGGAGTGTATTATTAACTAGTGGCGTAGGTAGTCTAGTGGTCAGGCTACCGGACTCGTAATCGTGAGGTTGCGGGCTCGGGGTTCAAGCCTCAGGTAGACGTTGTGTCCTTAGATAAGCACTTTCCGCCAATTTCCCTCCCTTCACTTAAGATCATATACCTTTGCAAAAAAATATTTAAACAACGGTAGCCCAAATAATGTGCAGGTCGGGTGATTAGTTTATTTAAGTTATCACCATCCCCATCACCACAACCACTATCACAACCACCATCACCACCTCCTCCTTCATCACCATAAGCATAACCATCACCACCATCCTTAACAGCACCACCAACACCACCATCACCATCATAACCATCACCACCACCATAACAATCACCACCACCATAACCATCACCACCACCCTTACCAGCACCACCAACAGCACCATCATCACTACAACCACCACAATCACAATCTCCACCACCACCACCATCAACCTCAGCATCACCGCCATCACTACAACCACCACCACCATCCCAACCATCACACCACCATCAACCTCAGCATCACCACCACCACTACAACCATCACCATCACAATCTCCACCACCATCACCACCACCACCATCACAGCAACAACAACAGAGGCACCAGCTGCTATAACGATATGAAACAGATAACTAAGCGGTCACACGTCTCAGTGATCCTACACCTTGACAGGGCCAAACACACATATTTCTGGAGAGAGTAATTGCTTACCACCTCCCCTGTTTGTTGTCGTTTAGGATTATCCGTCAGTTAAGCCGTCAACAATAACCGTTGTCGTCATCATCATCATCATCATCATCATCATCATCATCATCATCATCATCATCATCATCATCATCATCATCATCATCATCATCATCAACGTTTTACAGCAGATAAAAATAATGGAGACTTGAAAATAGTTTTATATATATATATATATATATATATATATATATATATATATATGTGTGTGTGTGTGTGTGTGTGTGTGTGTGTGTGTGTGTGTGTGTGTGTGTGTTTAGAGAGAGAGAGAGAAAGAGAGAGAGAAGGAGAGAGAGAGAGAGAGAGAGAGAGAGAGAGAGAGAGAGAGAGAGAGAGAGAGAGAGAGAGAGAGAGAGAGAGAGAGAGAGAGAGAGAGAGGTTTAAATAACCCCTTTTGAGAGCAATATGCTCGCCATTCAACAATGAATATTCATGATAGGGCCATGACGCACTTGTTAGAGTTTTGAATTTTGGTGGCGTGAGACAGCTGCCAGTTAGTTTTCCTGGAGCGCAGCTATTTCAATGACTGCCGAGGTCACTGTTACGATGAAGTCGTTTCCCGATAACGGCCGAAAAATTGAGAGTGAGTGGCGGCAACACAGTTTGTCATGACAAAACGAGGTCGTTTCTCTAAACAAAACTATTATGTGTCTGTGGAATATACTATAGTTTTGGTTAGCCAGTTCAAGTTTAAAATGTACAAGAATATTATTTTTTAAACTTTGCTGTTGTTGTTGTTGTTTGGGGGTTTTTTTTTTTGTCCCTTGCCCATTTCTAGGACATTGACGCCATCTGATTAGTAGAAAAATGTGCGTATGAGAGTGCCCAATAATGTATAACGTACAAATTTGTTATGACATATAACTGTTACATATAGATGTTTAAGATAATTATAGATGTTTGTGAAGGATCTGAGAGCAATGATGACTTTACAAATGACGGTGATGGTGGTGGTAAGTGATGATGTGGGATGGTGCTTACGTTTATAATTATAAGAAAACATGCTTCTGTTATTTGATTGTTGTTGTTTAAAAAAAAATAATGTTAGCGTTATTTTTTAAACTAATACAATAAAAAGAAAGGGACGTTTATTGTTGACAAAGGTGAGTTTTGGCGTTTGATTAATGTTGGTCCAAACAGGTTTCACCATTGCCGGTTTGCGGTTTACCCAGGAGCATCATCCTCCCCAAAGTTTAAAAAACCAAAGCAAAACCCGCTATCGATAAACAATTGAAAATTATACTTGTATAATAATACACCTAAGCAATGCTAATTATCATACATGTTCACATGATTCTAAACGCATAAATTCTACTAAATTGTGACTGCTGATTAAAAGAACCCAAATAATTAATAAATAACATTTTTGTATAGCACTTTCCCGCTTTACAGTGAGCTCTATTGTACTCCACGCAGTAGACTCTAAAACACCCAGAAACAATCCTGGCTTCCAGGGTAACACTTAATTAATTAAGGTTATTTAGTTTCTTACTAAATGGGGAGAATATGTATAGGCTTGAATTAAACTACACTGTAGGCCTATAAATTTTTAATTTAAGTCTTTGTTCTGCATTACAAACTGGCATAGACCAATAAAATATTTAAATTAGGCAAGCGCCCGAACGTTACGTCAGCTAGCAGACGACAGACGAGAGTGAGGGGTCGGGTATACCCACGAGGGAGGAACAAACAACTAACTAGATCTATATCTAGATATCAAGATCTAGATCTAGCAGCTACTAAGCCTATTGCCCATTAATTGCTCGTTTTCCAATTATGCACCACCTTGTCTGCTATCCACGCGATGCCACTGTATAGATCTGGACCTATATATCTTGATCTAGAATCTAGGCCTGGAACTGCAGCCTATGTTGCAATTGCTAGATTCTAGATCTATGCAGTAACACTAAAACTTACTTTAAAAAACAACTAAACAACAACTTAGATTAGATCTAGATTCCAGAGCTTGAAATCTGGATCTAGCATCTAGATCTTCTAGATCGATTTCAGCCCCCATTGTTTGGCTTTTTTCACTCAGCTCAGCGAACCAAAGCTAGATGTCTAAACCTTTGGCACTCCTGTACAATTGCGGTCCCTACTAGATCTAGTTCTGACCCCACCGACGATTAGGCCTACTTCTGGTTCTAAATGATTACTTTTTTAATGCGAGCACTGATATGGAGAGATAGCCTATCTATCAAACCTAGTTCTAATTGCAAAGTATCAAATTATTGTCAAATTCAGGGGGGCATGCCATCCTGAGCCCCCCCCCCCCCTCATGTTTTTGTTAGGTTTGGTCAGGTCTCTCTCTCTCTCTCTCTCTCTCTCTCTCTCTCTCTCTCCCTCTCTCTCTCTCTCAATCTCTCTCTCTCTCTCTATCTCTATCTCTCTATCTCGCTCTCTCTCCCTCTCCCCCCTTCTTTCTCTCTCTCTCCACTTCTTTCTCCCCCCCTTCTCTCTCTCCCCCCCTCTCTCTCTCTCTCTCTCACTCCCCTATCGTTGTCCCCTCTCCCTTTTCTCCCCCCTCTCTCTCTGTCTATCCACTACTCCCCCTTTCTCTGTCTCTCTCTGTCTCTCTAGAAATAGACTTACACTTGTTAGTAAAGTGCATTATGTCGAGAACCGTAGTCTGTTGTCATGTTCAACAAAGTTTATTCACCCAGGTGGAAGTTTCCTTTGGGACATACAAGTACGACGATTTGTAGGGGGGGGGGGGGGGGGGGGGGGCTTATTTTTAGACACTTGGACGAGCTAGAAATCTTTAACGTGTTACATGTGCATGTATAATTATTCAGGATAAAAACAGAGGATGTAGAGGACTCGTGCCCTCCCCCCCCCCCCCCCCATCCTCTCAGAGGACCAGCCATGGAGGACACAAAGGGAGGCGTCTCTAACGGACCACAAGGGTTAGTTCTTGTTTCAATGTCCAACGGGGAAGTAAAAGATGGGTGGGGAGTGCTATAGTTGGACAGTTTTAAAAAGACTGAAAATCCCGAGATAAAATACGATCCCTTCTGTTGTAACTAGAACGGTGGTAACGCACATTCTGATGTCTGTATAATATATTCCATTTTCTCGAGCATATCCTACCTAACTTATGACCGTGTATTTTTCCACAAAAATTGCACTCCGTTAAAACATATCTCTTAATTCAGCAGCTCGAGTGAGACTGCAAGTTAACTTGAGCATGTTGCATCTAAAGCATAGAAATCAAGGTGTAAAGACTGTCTTTTCTGTTGGAGCTACAGTAGTTTTTTTCCTGCTTTCTGTTTTCTCAGAGTACATCGTGTTTCAAGAGATGTATTATGGAAGATCCTCGAGTAATGCCGGACCAGCCAAGTAGGTTATTTGTCTTCTTTGTTTTTGAAGTTGAAGTACGTTGATGTGAGTGGAGAGTATTATTATGTGTGGAAAAAACTGCACTTTTCTGTGAGAAATTATTGCCATGCATGTTCTGAAATGTTTCCGTATTCCGATCTCTTTAACTTGGCGTTCCTACAGAGGGATCTGCTTTTTTAGAGTTCCCTACCTTCCTCATGACTTCGTATTTTTCCACAACCGTTGTACTCCGCGGAAACCTGGCTCTGTAGAAAATCGTAAATTGTGCGAGTAGCGGGGAAATTATAGAAATCAATCTGTGAAGAGTTTCTTTTTAGAGAAGTTCCTCAGCTTTCTTCTGTTTTATGTTTTCCCAGAACACCTCTTTTTTCAAGAGATTTCTTCTGGATGGAAGAGAATCGAGTCCTGTAGGACCAGCCGAAAGAAAAGATGAGCAAATTGCAATATTCTTTGTCTTCTTTGCTTTTGAAGTATACCTAGAGTAGGCCTACATAATTTGTTGAGTTTATGACTGAAACAGCCCCTAAGATCAGCAAGCTGCAGTCAGCAATGGAATAGGATATAACAATTTAACGTGGGTTTCAGTCGGCAGAAACAATACCTGAAAATATCCAGCTGCTGCCGATAAGTAGGACCATGAATAATCTTTCTGAGTAATCCAAATATAATATTTGTTGAGTTGATGACCGAAACAGCCCCTAAAAATAGCGAGCTGCAGTCAGTGATGAAATAGGATATAATATAGGGCTTCAGTCGGCAGAAACAGCACCTAAGATTAGCAAGCTGCTACCAATAATACCGCAGGAGATGAAGTTTGGCAGAGATCAGTCATGAGGATACTGTTGTAGCTGACACTATGCAACTGAAACATATGTGCTTATCTTTGGGACTTTAAATCCATTTTTGAAATTATTCTTCCAATTACTGTCGTGGTGAGTATTTCCGACGTCTGTTGGTTTCATTTCCTTTTGCAAAGTTCAACATTTCTCCCTTTCCTGTTTGAGCTGGCCATGTGAGTAGGCCCGTTGTTGTTTTTGGACTTCGCTGAAATTTGCATACAGGTTTTCTCCACTGTCTGTCGGTCTTTTTAAATGCTTAAAAAATGATAGAATTCTCTTAAAAACTGATTACTTGATTGATTGATTATCCTGCAATCAATATACCCAGTGTTTGTTACCGTAGAAACAACACATATGATTAGCAAGCTGCTGCCAATAATCTAGCCTATGAGTAAACTTGAAGCCGATCCTTTGGTGGTTAGGACGTGACTGAAACTGCCCATAAGATCAGCAAGCTGCAGTCAATGATGACATAGACTATTATGACATAATTTACAGATGGCAGAACACAGCAACTAAAATTAGCAAGCTGCTGCCTGCTGAACCTGAAAGGTGAAGATAGACTGTGACCTGCTATTCGAAAAATACGAAGACATAATTATGAGGCTAAAGCCGATGCAGTTTTCCTGTAGACAGTTTGAAGTCCAGTCATCATAGGTTAGGCCGTGAGAGTTGCCAGAAACAGACCCTAAGACTAGTAACCTGATGCCCATCTATGAATTCTTCCGAGAGTAGATGCTGAGGACTCGTGCCCTCCCCCCACCATTTTGGCAGAGGACTAGCCGCCGAGTACCCAATAGGAGGCGTCTCTAACGGACTACAAAGGTTAGATTTTGCTGCAGTGTCCAGTGGGGAAGTAAAAGATGGGTGGGGAGTGCTATAATTGGAAAGTTATCAAAAGACTGAAAATCCCGAGCTAAAATACGATCCCTTCTGTTGTAACTAGAACGGTGGTAACGCACATTCTGATATCTGTAGATATTCCATTTTCTCGAGCATGTCCTACCTTCCTTATGACCGTGTATTTTTCCACAAGCTTTGCACTCCGTTAAAACCTATCTCTTAATTCAGCAGCTCGAGTGAGACTGCAAGTTGACTTGAGCATGTTGCATCTAAAGCATAGGAATCAAGGTATAAAGACTGTTGTAGCTACAGTAGTTTTCTCCCGCTTTCTGTTTTCTCAGAGTACTTCGTGTTTCAAGAGATGTATTCTGGAAGATCCTCGAGTCATGCCGCACCAGCCAATAGAAAAGATGAGAATGGCTAGGTTATTTGTCTTCTTTGCTTTTGAAGTACGTTGATGTGAGTGGAGAGTATTATTATGTGTGGAAAAAACTGCACTTTTCTGTGAGAAATTATGGCAAAGCATGTTCTGAAATGTTTTTGTATTCCGGTTTCTTTCACTTGGCGTTCCTACAGAGGAATCCGTTTCTTGAGAGTGCCCTACCTTCCTCATGACTTCGTATTTTTCCACAAGCGTTGTACTCCGCGGAAACCTAGATCTGTAGTGAAACGTAAATTGTGCGAGTAGCGGGGAAATTATAGAAATCAATCTGTGAAGAGTTTCTTTTTAGAGAAGTTCCTCAGCTTTCTTCTGTTTTATGTTTTCCCAGAACACCTCTATTTCCAAGAGATTTCTTCTGGATGGAAGAGCATCGAGTCCTGTAGGACCAGCCGAGAGAAAAGGTGAGAAAATTGCAATATTCTTTGTGTTCTTTGTTTTTGAAGTATACCTAGGGTAGGCCTACATAACCTCCAGATTATCTGAACGGTATGGAGACCTACTACGCCCACAAACAGAACTTCTGACACGGGAACTGGTACCTGGACCTGCGTGACCAGAACGGACCAGTACATAGCGAGGAAGGAGATTACTCGGTTCATCTCTTCACGGAGAAGGCTGTTGATGTGGTGCAGGCTCATGATCCTAGCCAAGTGAGTGATGATGTATGTAGGAGGGGGGATTGATTTAGATAAGAGGTTTTTAGGATTACCATCATAAAGTGCCACATCCGCGATAGACATCGGCTGTCATGGTTCGATATTCATTTCTTTGCTTGGATGCTCTTTAAAAAAAACCTTTCATTTCTTTGCTTGGACGCTCTTAAAAAGAACCCTCAACTATATTAATATCAATGTTATCCGTATCTTTTCTTATCACCCATCAATTCAGGGTTGTCAACTCAGTTGCTCAATGTCTACTTAATACTCCTGCCTTGTTTGCTTCAATTTCACCACTGAGGGCTACACGTTTGAGACCCTTATGTCGGTTTTAGGTTGCTAGGTCAGGAAAAGGTTGGAGATTAGGTCCTGGAAAGGGGGCAAGGGTGGAGGGATAGATGATGATTTATGAGAGACAGGATTAGGTTTTCTTCCGAGCATCTCTGACACCAATATTTCCCTGCACGCCCCAGCCTTCGTTCCTGTACCTGGCCTACCAGTCTGTCCACGGCCCGCTACAGGTGCCGGAGAAATAGGAGAGACAGTATAGACACACCAAGAACCGACACCGCCGGACTTACACTGGTTGGTCAATCGTCAGTCAACTGGTCACTTGCACTAAGCTCAAAGTTTTTTTATAAAAATATTTTTTCAGCAGTGTCTTAATCTGTGATAGAGGTTGTATGTGCCCAAGAAATATGCTGTCTAAACTCACATTCTAAACGTTGGTAAAGAGCAAGAAAGGACACACAATGTATATGAAAGTACATGCCATTGTACACCTGTTATAACAAAAATGATACCCGTTTCTTTCTCTCTCCTGAATTGTTTTTCCTTGAGGTAACACATTTGAACAGCTTGCTGACTCAATGTGAGCTCATCGTAATTGAACCGGACTGTTCTTTTTTTTACTTAAATGACTTTCATTTTCACCTGTTATCTCGTAGTCTGACTGACTGTTGGGACAACACCGTAGGTTTTACATTCATCTTCTTCCACTCCACGCGGTTCTCAGCTTTCCGTAGTTTAATAGATGTTCCAGTCACGGCCAGTCCACGCTTTGATGTTGTCTTCCGCCATCGTCTCCTCGGTCTGCCTCTCCGTCTCCCTCCTTGTGCTGTTCCCTGTAGGCTAGTCTTAGCCAGTCCAGATGATTGTGTGATCTGTCCGTACCACTTCAGTTTTGTTTTTGTTGGTTCTTTTTTTTTGGTTTAAATTACTGAAGTTAAAATACGGCCGATGGTGTTTCCAGTTCTGGTTCTCGCTACGCCATTGCTCATGCAATGCGAATGGCTGATACAGCAATGTAACAGAGCTAGCCAGTGCCTCTATAGATACATTATTAACTCTTCAGGGACGTGGCAAACACACTATATCCAATCAGCAGGGGACAAAAAGGCAATGTTGTGGTACATTTTGAACCAGTATACACAAACCAGAAACAGGAAGTTGTGTTTTATAGCAAACAGACTGTCGCTTGCATTTTTACGTTTAAGAAAAATCGGCACGAATACTGAAATTGTTCTTTTTGTTTTAGAGTTCCCGTAAAAAGCACGTGTTATGGTTGAGGGAGGGAGGGGAGGGGGAGTGGAGTTGGGTGGGAGGTGGGCGAGGAGGGAGGGAGGGGAGGGGGGAGGGGAGGGGGGAAGGAAGGGGCCCTGGGAGGGGGGGAGAAATGGGATGGTGAGAGGAAAGGGGAAGGGGGAGGGAGGTTACAAAAGAGGAAGGGGAAGAAGGATGGGGAGAGTGATGGACCTTTTCAAAGTTTGCAGGCGTCCACAGCATTCATGTGGCTAGGACCTAACTTTTTAAAGTTTAAAAAATCCACGCAAACTGTTTTCCCCGATTTTTCCAAATGCTTTGTTTCGTCCACACAGAGTTCTAATTTTTGGAAAGTCTGAGGTCTAAAACGCCATTGTAAACAAGTGAGGTGTCCGTTCACTATCCGCGTGCACTGATTCTACACCTTTGAAATTCTGGAGTGTACAACCACGAAAGCAGAATAGCGAATCAATCTATACATTCATATATTATATATTTGGCAACTTGGAAACAAGTGTGCCATTTGTCTCTCAAGATTTATTGCTCCATTCCAGTAGAGTGTAAATATAGTAGGCCAATGACTTTCGGTTGATATTAATGCACTGATCATTCCTTTCATCAAAAGGGGGCCCAGCTAGTATACTATATAACATACTTATTGTTTTCTCTTTACTTGTTTATTTGTTTGTTTTGTCTTGTTTAAGGGATTGGGGGGGGGGGGGGGTGTTCCAGATCATTTAGACCAAGGACACAACTTCGCCTATACCAGCGCCGGTGTTTGAGAGCCAGGTGAAAAGAGAGAATTGTTTTTCGTCTACCCCAGGTGCCTGTGCTCATTAACTGGTTCGGTTTTTAGTTACATATTTGTTATAGCTCTCACTGGCAAAATTGAAGGTAAACGAGGCAGGGGTAAGCTTAGAGCTTCCTACTTAGACAACATAAACAAATGGGTAACGGGGAAAGATCAGGGTAACGTAGCTTTTTGGAAGAGCATCCGAGCAAAAGAATGACTGGAGAAGCCTGATCGCCGATGTCTGCCAGAGATCTGGCACTTGATGATGGTTTATTAATATCTGCTAATTGTTCTGCTCTTTGTTTGCTTGGTCGTCTGTAGCTAAGTGTACACTTTTGAGGCATCGTGGTACAATCAGGCGCTCGTGAAAATTTTATGGGAAAAAACGTTGGTTAAAGGCACAATAAATTTAAATTTGCATTTTCAAAGGACTCTTAAGTTATGGAAGTCACCACACTTTTGGCGGCCATTTTCTCACTAATTTTACCTCTGAGACCAGGTAACCCCATCTGCTTCAATCGCAAAATATCTCGACCTCTATTCACGATAAATGGATATTTCTTTCATGTCAAGCAAGACAAACGAACAACCTTTAATAAGATGATACCAATAACTCCCTATGCCCAAAAATTGACGGGCGGCTGATTCCACTGCGTTGTACCACAAATTATCATGTAAAATCGACAGGCTTGTGATATTTTTAATCGAGGCTGAGCGTTAGATTATTACAAAAGTCATATTTTATAATGATTTTATGTTTTTGTTTGTTTTTTGTTTGTTTGTTTTGTTCGAGGGATGGGATATTTTTACCTGCCCATTTTGACCAAGGACGCAGCGTTACCATTACAGGCGCTGCTCTTTGAGACCCAGGTGAAGAACGAGAATTGTTTTTTGCCAACCTAGGTGTCCGTGGTCATTAGCTGATGACCTCAATGGGAACTCACATGATCATATCGCATACTACAAAACATCGGAACCGTTAAGCTTCTTGACATGTGTCCAGCACACAAGACCACGTTCTGACCACTCACTGACCACACATCTGCTTGTCTTGCTGACGGCACAGGTTCCGTATCTTTCTTTTGTTTGTCTGTTGTTGTTGTTTTGGGGGGGGGGGTTGGTTTTTTTTTGCTTTTCGGTTCTCTCTATCGTCATCTCTCTTTAAAAATAGAATTGTTGGTGAGTCCTCAAAGCTGTCATTTCCCCCTATATCCTTCTCTCTATCCTCATTTAAACATACAGGTGGTGGGTGGTTGGCAGGTACTCTACTCTGATGTGGTTTGCTCTTTTTTCCCCAATGAAATATCGTTTGTCCTTTTTCTCTCCTCCGTCTATTTTTACGTACATTATTATCATTATTGTCATTATTATAATTATCATTATTGTCATTATTATAGTTATGGTCATTCTAATCATTATTATTATGAATAGTAATAGTAGTCGTAGGTAGTAGTAGTAGCAGTAGTAGTAGTAGTAGTAGTAGTAGCAGTAGTAGTAGTAGTAGTAGTAGTAGTAGTAGTAGTAGTAGTAG
>NW_004797904.1:21620-24440 GCF_000002075.1 Aplysia californica | reverse complement strand
GTAGTAGTAGTAGTAGTAGTAGTAGTAGTAGTAGTAGTAGTAATAGAAGTAGTAGTAGTAATAGAAGTAGTAGTAGTAGTAGTAACACCTCTAATCTTCGGCGCATAAAATATTGTAACGTAATAATATGTGAGGCAGCGGGGTGGAATCAGGCTCTCGTCAAAATAATCAAAGTGAAGAAACCTGCATTTTCCCGCAGGTTTGTGAATTTTTATCAAATTTTTGTTTTTTGGCTAAACACCTTTTTTATGCCCATTAAAGAACTCATTCTGTGTGAATTTTTTCATAAAAACGCTGATTAAAGGCACCCCCCCAAAAAAAAGGAAATTTTCAGTTACCACGGACTCTTAAGCTAAGGTTATAACTAATCTTTGGCGGCCAATTTCTCATTTATTTTACCTCTGAAAACAGTTGACCCCCCACCTCTTTCATTCGCAAAATAACTCGACTGGTATTCAAGATAAATGGATACTTTTTCCATCCAAATAAAGACAAGTGAACAAGCTTTAAGATGATACCAATAACTCTACATGCCATAAAAATTGACGAGAGCCTGATTCCACCACGCTGCCTCACAATTGTTTGTGCTACAGATGACGTGACACTCTAACTTAAACTAAACAAACAAGTCAGGTGAAGCCACCAAGACAGACCACACAAGACGACATGAGAACTTTCGCCCTAGGCCTTGTGCTCGCTGCACTCATAGCTGTGACGTCATCGCGCGCGGCAGAACTGGAGCGCAGAAAAGTGATCAACGACGATTTGAAATGGAAGCTAGTCGATTATGGAGACGGACTCATTCAGAAAGCTATAGACAGGATCAATGAAGTGAGTTTCTGAAGCCAGCACAGAATCAATTTCTTCCTCTTCTGTCGGTATCACTAGCATTTCGCTACCCAAGAATTGCAAGGTTCTATCTGCTCTGTATCAAGTTCTGAGAAATAATTTGACTTGAACAATTTTCATTTTCACATGTCAAGTTTTTCGAATGTAGTTCTTTGAATACATTGAAAACAATTTCGAATAACATGACGATTTTGATATAGCAGATAGAACGTTTTGTTCTGATCCCATGGTCTTAGTTGCTCAAAACAGCCAAATATTATGTCAGGTAGAACTGTGTGATTCTTCTAAGGTAGCAATTTTCAAGGCGTCTTGTTTGAAACTAAGATTCAATACCTGTGCCTAGACGGGTTTTAATAAATGAATTACAAAACGAATATACAGGAGTAAATAATTTTAATCATTCTAAAGAAGTAACGAGTATCTCACATTAGTAAAACGTCCCTTCCCCTCTCCGACCCCCCCCCCCCCCACACACACACACACACACACACTTTCCCCTCATCCCTGTCCCCTGATTCCTCCGCGTCACGACACACTTAAGTCCTTCTTTCATAGGCCGCTATGAATCGAACACTTTGACCAAGTAGTGAAGTTATCACATAGGTTATACGTAGTGCCCATTGCGGATGGGATCGGGTCGGGTCGGGTCGGGTCTGAAAGGGTCGGATCGATCGCCCCACTCGTTGTTTGAAAACAAACACGTTTGTTTTTTAGGCGACCAGTAGGGCGCGATTGGCTTGTGCCACGTTAGCCGCTTTGCGCCCTCAATCTGGCTAGCAAACCGCCTCGACCTGACCCGATCCCGCGATGGGCATCACGTACTAGGTAGATTACCACCGGTAGTCCTCGTTCCCATCTGTTATTCTTTATGGTCTGTTCATCATCTTTCTTCTTCTTCTTTTTTTCCCAGTACCTGGCAGAATGCTGTGGCTTGAAAAGGTAAGCTCCAAACAGAGCGGCGGGTGGTTTTAGGGTGTTCTTCTACTGCTATAACTGTAGAAGCCTCTGCTGCAGCTGTTGATACAACAACTTACTGTTGCTGATGTACTGTAATTGTCGTTGTTGTTGTTGCTGCTGCTGCTGTTGTTTAAGTTGTTGTTGTTGTCGTTGTTGTTGTTGTTGTGTGTGTGTGTTTGGTAGCCTATCCGTTCGAAATGTTCGGAGCCCCGAAGATGTTGTTGTTGTTGTTGTTGTTGTTGTTGTTGTTGTTGTTGTTGTTGCTGCTGCTGCAGCTGGTGTTGTTGTTGTAGACAGATACACCAAGATACACACAGACAAAGACAGACACACACACACACACAGATACATACAGACAAAGATAGACACACAGATTGATACACACAGACAAAGACAGACATACACATTGATACACACAGACAAAGACAGACACACAGAATGATACACACAGACAAAGACAGACACACAGAGTGATACACACAGACAAAGACAGACATACACATTGATACACACAGACAAAGACAGACACACAGAGTGATACACACAGACAAAGACAGACACACAAAGTGATACACACAGACAAAGACAGACACACAGAGTGATACACACAGACAAAGACAGACACACAGAGTGATACACACAGACAAAGACAGACATACACATTGATACACACAGATAAAGACAGACACACAGAGTGATACACACAGATAAAGACTGACATACACCAAGATATACACAGACAAAGACAGACATTCACCAAGATACACAGACAAAGACAGACATACACATTGATGAACACAGAAAATTAAATTACTATCTGTCAACTGATATCTGCTCACAATGAATCCACAGGAGTGTGACCACGGAAGCAGTAGTAGACAGATTGGTAAGTGAATAACTTCATCATTATTATGTGCCATGGTGAAATCAGCCCTTTGTCAAAATAATGAAATCGAAAAGCCCGGAATTTTCCCGCCGGTTTAGCCATTTTTATCGAATCTTTTTGTTGTTGGC
>NW_004797904.1:14850-15788 GCF_000002075.1 Aplysia californica | reverse complement strand
AAAACGTAACTGAATTCCATAACACAAACTTCATAAAATAAAACAAACGTAACTGAATTCCCCAAAAACAAACCAAACTTTCATAACCAGCACACAAAAAAGCCAAATAGGAAAACTGCCAACTAACGCCAACACACACATCACTCCCTATAATAGAATGTGGCCTTCTATTTACATTCTGTTTCATTTATCAAACAAGCGCTCCTTAACACCACTTTTTATTCCTACTTTTTTGTACCAAGCAAATCACTCTCTAGTAGTACATTGTAGTAGTAGTAGTAGTATTCAGTTCAGTACTAGTTTTCATAACCAAAATATAGATTACTGTACGTTGCCAGTCGCATTCTTTGATGACATTTCATTTGGTATCTCAAAGTGGCCAGTCTTTTTCAAGTTATAATCTCCAGTACCATTCACACAAACTTCTGGTTCTTGAGGATCGAAAAAAAAAAACCCCCACCAAACAAAACTAATCTACCCCCCCCCCACACTAAAAAAACAACAACCCCAAAACAACAACAACAACAACAACAAAAACTCATAGAAAATTATAAAAATATCAAAAGAGTTCATCCATGATGCTCTACAGCTCGTCTTTGCTCGGAGGCTGCAGCGGGAATTCCCGGATCCATTCTGGGATCTGCTGTTGGAAGAATCTCAGGCGGTCTGCCTTGAGGTGCTGAGCCAGGCTGGGAGCCGAGCTAAAGGCCAGGTACTGACCCTTGACGGGGTCATAGGGCAGCCATGTTGGGGGCACCTTGCCACTGGCTCCTTTTGGCACTTCCGGTTTTCTGGGGATAGAGAGAAGAGAGATGGTGGAGGGGAAGAAACAGTGACTTTGGATGCATTTATAGAGCAGGAACCATTACTCAAGAAATTCATTGTTCATTGTTTCAGGAAGCAACATCCTTGAATTCTGGACATGTCCATTGATATTT
>NW_004797904.1:10652-14750 GCF_000002075.1 Aplysia californica | reverse complement strand
GAGAGAGGGGAAGCTCAGGGTTGGGTTTAGTTCCAACTTCCATCCAGCAGACATATATGACCAAAAATCTCAAGACAGAATCAGGATGCTCCAATTACGAGTTATTTTGTTGTTTTTTATTGTCCATATGAACAGGAAAAATATAATAGCATCCCAAGTATGAATCTTCAAAGATAGTAAAACATTCTGTATTGACTTTCAGTACATTCAGGTAAATTTAGGTCCTCGCCAAACACTTGAACTAGGAAACTTGGTCAAAAGAGACAAAACAGAACCAATAACAAAAACAAATAAAAAAGTGCAAAAAAGCTGCGGAATGAAGGATCGACACAAATAGGCCCTATATATATATTATTTATATATTATATATATATATATATATATATATATATATATATATATATATATATATATATATATATAAAAGGTTATTTTAAGGCGTTTTGCATTTTGCATGTTACAGAGACACATCAATCTATCATTATTAATCAATCATTGAAACTAATCAAATAACCAATAAGCCTCTTATTTATGTAGTGTGCCTATTATATGAAAGTATAAATAAATTTCCGTGTCATATTATACTCCCAGACACATAAACTAAACACATATACACAGACCCAGACACTAATACACACACACACACACACTCACACACACACACGCACACATAAGCACACACATACATTTACACACACACTCACACACACCTGCACACACTCAAATAAGTACAAACACAAACGCACAAGTGCACAAACAAACATACACACACATCTATACTGACATCTTTAACCACAGTAGCACCAGAGCAAGTTGATCATGGATCTACAACACACATCACAAGATAAAAGAAACGTAAAAGAATTCCTTAAAACAAACTTCATAAGGTACAAGAAACGTAACTGAATTCCATAACACAAACTTCATAAAATAAAACAAACGTAACTGAATTCCATAACACAAACTTCATAAAATAAAACAAACGTAACTGAATTCCCCAAAAACAAACCAAACTTTCATAACCAGCACACAAAAAAGCCAAATAGGAAAACTGCCAACTAACGCCAACACACACATCACTCCCTATAATAGAATGTGGCCTTCTATTTACATTCTGTTTCATTTATCAAACAAGCGCTCCTTAAGACCACTTTTTATTCCTACTTTTTTGTACCAAGCAAATCACTCTCTAGTAGTACATTGTAGTAGTAGTAGTAGTATTCAGTTCAGTACTAGTTTTCATAACCAAAATATAGATTACTGTACGTTGCCAGTCGCATTCTTTGATGACATTTCATTTGGTATCTCAAAGTGGCCAGTCTTTTTCAAGTTATAATCTCCAGTACCATTCACACAAACTTCTGGTTCTTGAGGATCGAAAAGAAAAAACCCCCACCAAACAAAACTAATCTACCCCCCCCACACACTAAAAAAACAACAACCCCAAAACAACAACAACAACAAAAACTCATAGAAAATTATAAATATATCAAAAGAGTTCATCCATGATGCTCTACAGCTCGTCTTTGCTCGGAGGCTGCAGCGGGAATTCCCGGATCCATTCTGGGATCTGCTGTTGGAAGAATCTCAGGCGGTCTGCCTTGAGGTGCTGAGCCAGGCTGGGAGCCGAGCTAAAGGCCAGGTACTGACCCTTGACGGGGTCATAGGGCGGCCATGTTGGGGGCACCTTGCCACTGGCTCCTTTTGGCACTTCCGGTTTTCTGGGGATAGAGAGAAGAGAGATGGTGGAGGGGAAGAAACAGTGACTTTGGATGCATTTATAGAGCAGGAACCATCACTCAAGAAATGCATTGTTCATTGTTTCAGGAAGCAACATCCTTGAATTCTGGACATGTCCATTGATATTTCGTTGTTCTCTACAAAATGTCGCTAAGGGTCTTTCTACTGATTGTGCCAGTGCATATCTGGTTGAACGTTCTTCTGTTCTTTCCTGTAAGGGAGCAAGATTTCACTCAAGAAATAGAACCCGAAAGTATTGATCAATGATAACATCATCATCGTTTGACTCTTTCACCCTGGTATTGGGAATAGGCCACCAAAAAGAACTCTCTATGCATCTCTATTCCGAGCAATCTTCTCCACCTCCAGCAAACTATGTCCTAATACACCTGAGATCTGCCTCTAGATCTCATTCACTGGTGGATCGCATTGAGCATGACATACATTGAGACACAACAAAGCTATGTCCCAATACACCTGAGAGCTGCCTCTAGATCTCATTCACTGGTGGATCGCATTGAGCATGACATACACTGAGACACAGCAAAGCTATGTCCCAATACACCTGAGATCTGCCTCTAGATCTTATTCACTGGTGGATCGCATTGAGCATGACATACATTGAGACACAACAAAGCTATGTCCCAATACACCTGAGATCTGCCTCTAGATCTCATTCACTGGTGGATCGCATTAAGCATGACATACATTGAGACACAGCAAAGTTATGTCCCAATACACCTGAGATCTGCCTCTAGATCTCATTCACTGGTGGATCGCATTAAGCGTGACATACATTGAGACACAACAAAGCTATGTCCTAATACACCTGAGATCTGCCTCTAGATCTCATTCACTGGTGGATCGCATTAAGCATGACATACATTGAGACACAGCAAAGCTATGTCCCAATACACCTGAGATCTGCCTCTAGATCTCATTCACTGGTGGATCGCATTAAGCATGACATACATTGAGACACAACAAATCAAGTGGTTTAGACACTTCATAAGAACGGGGCCACAACAGTCAGCTTCAAATGCCTACAACACGCAATTCGATGGATTCAAGGTAAAAGGAAGACCAAGAAAGAGATGGATTAGTGAAGTCAAAGAGACCCTTCGAGGGAACAGTGTGGGGATGTCCCCTTTTCCAATGGGACACATTCAAAGAAATATGTGTCACGACGTCGTGGAATTAGGCGCCTGTCAATTTTTGGCATATGGGGTTATTGGTATCATCTTTATGTCTGTTCATTTGCCTTTTTTTAGGTGAAAAAAAATATCCATTTGTGTTGAAAGAATTCGATATATTTGCCATTAAAGGAGGTAAGGGTCGCCTGGTTTCAGAGTTAAAATTAGTGATAAAATTGCCAGCAAGGTTTAGTAACTTTCATAACCTGAGAGTCCTTCGAAACTCAAAATTTGCATTTTTTGTGCCTTTGATCAATGTTTTTCAGTAAAATCCATACAAAAATGTGTGCTTAAATTTCCCATCGGCCCACAAAATGCTGATTTCTTTGAGTTCACTATTTTGACAAGCGCCTGATTTCACCAAACAAAAACATACAGCAAAAAAGGCAAAATAAAACAGGCTAAAATGAAAGGTAACTCACCCAGTCTTGACAAAAGATGAGACCAGATCACAGTACCTGTCCTTGAGGTCAGTATCAGCACTTGACCACTTGCTTTCGTCAACCTGATTCGAATAGAAGGACAAGGCAGGAGGGGGGTGGTAGGGAGGTTGAGGGATTAATGAAAATAATTATTATCTATCAATATTTTAGTAAGTGTCTTACGGCGCTCGCCATTGCATAATCATAGACTTACACAGGTATTTCCTTGAAGTGGTGTAACAACACCAACACTACAACAAACAACAACAACAAGACATGAATAACAACAACCAGTGGCGGTGGGTGGACCAAAATTTGGGAGGGGCTTAGGTTTCTTCCAGCTTTTTACCACCAAATAGCAAGCAATAAGAATTAATCAGTGATGATTTTTCTATACTCACGGTGAGCCACGGCAGTTTGAGAACCATTCAAACGAGAAGAGTTGCCTTTGTTTTCAATCTCTTTGTTCTTAGTTAAATTCGTGTTGATGGTGGGGACAAAACCGATCCACCTCCAAATTTCCTCTAATTAGTTTTCGTGTGATGAAAAAGTTATAACTGTTAAATCTCAGCAGCACAAACACAAACTTGCACACACAGCACTTCAAACATAATACTTCTATGAGCTGGATTAGGCCGTGTAGTCGAGAAAGTTGAACGCACCCAACAAAGAACCAATGAGCGCATAGGTATCTGTGTCAGTAGGGGAAAGTGTGTCGTAAACTTTCACCCCATTGTCAGGGC
>NW_004797904.1:6770-10552 GCF_000002075.1 Aplysia californica | reverse complement strand
GCAACAACAACAACAACAACAACAACAACAACAACAACGACAACAACAACCATCCCCATCTTCACAACATCCACCACCCCCACTACAACAACAATAACAACAACAACAACAACAACTACCATCACCACTTCCAAAACATCAACCACCACCATGACCACCACCACCACCACCACCACAACAACAACAACAACAACAACAACAACAACAAAACAAAACTATAAAGAGCAACTACCTCAGGCCAAAGGGCAAGAACTCACAATGGCCGCTGGATCGGAAATGTAAAGAAAAGTAACAGCAACTACCTTCCTGATCTCTCACCTTATAGTCCAGAAATTTTCTGAGTTCATCTTGGCGGAGATCGAAGAGGTAAGACAGATCAAGCCCGTGGGTGGTTCCTTTGTACGGGCCGGCCATGAACTCTGGGTACTCATCAAAACGAAGCAGGTACACCTGGACACACACACACACACGGAGAACACGAAGATCTATGACATCATCATAGCACTTTATACACCATGGAGTATACGAAGATCTATGACATCATTATAGCACTTTATACACCATGGAGTACACGAAGATCTATGACATCATCATAGCACTTTATACACCATGGAGAACACGAAGATCTATGACATTATTATAGCACTGTATACACCATAAAGAACGTGAAGATCCATGACGTCATCATAGCAGTATATAAACACAGGGAGAACATGAAGATCTTTAGTTTGGTTTTAATACGGTTTTACGGCGCTCGCAACTGCATATTAAGGTCATATGAGCGCCAAGGGGTGGGTGTCAACAGAGAAGTCCAAACGGGGAATCAAGCTTACTCTGATTACCACTCTAGCCTCAAAACAGCACAAAGTCTGCTTTGACTATCAAGGCACCCCGGAAATAGAAGTTCACAAAAGAGTGACGAACATACAAAAGAAGTAGAAAAATAATGACTATAGTAAGGATGAGGAAAGAAAAAGCAGTAGTTCCACCTATGTTGCTCCGGCACAGTACGAGCATGACATTGATAAATCAGCCCTTTTATAATTCTACTGTCCTGGACATACACACAGGGAGAACACAGATATCTATGACATCATCATAGCATTATTGTGAGGCAGCATGATGAAATCAGGCGCTCGCCAAAATAATCAAAATGAAGGAACTGGCATTTTTCCACAGGTTAGTGAATATTTTTATCGAATTTTTTGTTTTTTTGGCTCAGCATCTTTCATGCCCATTAAAGAAAACATTTCTGCGTGGATTCTACTGAAAAGAAGTTGATTAAAGGCACAAAAAAGTACATTTTTTTGTTTCATGGACTTCCAAGCACCTCACTAATTTTACCTATGAAACCAGGGGACCCCCACCTCCTTCATTTGCAGATATCTCAACTGGCATTCAAGACAAATGGATATTTTTTTTACATCCAAAGCAAGACAAATGAACAAGCTTAAAGATGATACCAATAACTCTACATGCCCAAACATTGACAAAAGCTTGATTCCACTACGTAACATTATTTCATATTGATACTGATGACTCATTTGCATTCCATCATGGCAGGTTTGTGGTAACACAGTAGCTTTCTGCACACACACACACACACACACACACACACACACACACACACACACACACACATACACACAAAGCAGGTATACATACCTCTTCTATTCACAATGGACGGGTACATTTTTTCATCAAAGGCAAGGCATATGGACAAACTTTAAGATTATACCAGTATCTTCACATGCCCAACACCTGACCAGTGCCTGATTCTACCATGTCTAGATAGGAAGGTAGGTAGGTTTTAGGTATGTTTTAGGTAGGTAGGTTGGTAGGTTTCAAGTATGTTTTCGGTAGGTAGGAGGGTAGGTTTTAGGTATGTTTTAGGTAGGTAGGCTGGTAGGTTTTAGGTATGTTTTAGACAGACAGACAGACAGACAGACAGACAGACAGACAGACAGACAGACAGACAGACAGTATGATCGTACTCACCTTTCCCCTTTCACCACCCCCTCCACTGGAAATTGCATTGACGAATTCTAGACTCGGGACGTGGAAGATGCAGTCAGCGGCAAAGTCTGCTAAAGGGTTGACCTGTGGCACGAGACAGATGAGACAGGGGAAATGGACGCATGTTATATTTGTCCAAGGATGGATAAAATACTTCTCTGGTTTTAATTTGTTTTCTTCTTATGCACTTCTTAATCGTCTTTTAAATATTTTTTATAATTTTTATTTTATTTTATTTTATTTTACTTTATCTTATCTTATCTTATCTTATCTTATTTTTTATTTTATTTTTGGGGGGGGGGGGGGGGGGGGTGGAAGGAGAGGGATATATGGTCGCTTTACTTTTAAGCACAAGGAGGCTATTCGCAAAATGCTGTTTTGAGAAAATCGAAGGAAAAGTTTTGCCCCTTGTTTAGTTTCTTTAAAAGACAGGAGACGTTTCTCTATAACGAAACAAACATACACACCAATAAAACCAAAATTCTCCTATAGGTAGGGCAATGCCTACTTTTGGTGTAGGTCAAGATTTCTGGAAACTCCCGAAATCTGGGATAGCCTGCTTGCCCTTAAAAACGACCATATAAGGAGTCCAGTATTACGGTCAGAGGGGTGCAGAAATAGGTAGGATACTAGGTCAAATGATTCTATTATCTTTAAAACAATAAAAAGAAATAGTTTTATGAGACGGGGTGGCGGTGGGGGTGGGTACAAGTGGAATAGAAGTAAGGATGGCCAAATAGGGGAGAGGATAGAACTGGAAGGGAACGAGACTGGATGGGTATTAGGGGAACGGTGTTCAAGTTTAGGAAAAGAAAGATTGACAGAAAGATGGATAGTTGTTGTCTGGTGGAATAAAGAAGAAATGGATTCGATTGATAGATGAGGGAATGGATGTCTGATAGTGAATGAAAAATGTTTGAAATGATGAACAAATTAAAGAATAAATAAAAGCAAGGGTGAATTAATGAAAGGACGAAAACGAAAAAGAATTCGTACCCCAAGTTAATGAATTATGCAATTAACTCTATCCGTACACCCGAGGTTATTTTGTACCCGGTACCAAAGAGATTGCATTCTTCACATTTTAGAATACTTCTAGTGCGACGATCTCTTTGAAACTGTCAATATTTCTCCAAAAATCATTTTGACGGATTGCTATGCAAAGCGTACGGATCGGATTAACAAGTAACTTTCCTCCTTGGAAAGCGTGGGCACAAAGCTCCCCACGTCGTATGAATACGATAGTAAAACACGACTTAAAAATAGGGTTAAGCAATACTTTGGTTGAAAATTCACTTCTAAGCTGGATACCACACAATATCATTATATAAATGGGAGGATCAATTAATTGTTTTGCTCTTTTTGACAAAATGATTGATTTATACTCTCTCTCTCTCTCTCTCTCTCTCTCTCTCTCTCTCTCTCTCTCTCTCTCTCTCTCTCTCTCTCTCTCTCTCTCTCTCTCTGTCCATCCCCTCTTTCTTTCTCTCTCAAGCTAACTCTTTCACTTCGTCCCCTCTGCCCCGTCTCATTATTTTCCTTTCTCTCCCTCCCTCCCTTCACACTCTTCTTTTCTTTACACCCTCCCTCTCTCCCCCTCCCTCTCTCTCCCCTCCCTCCTTCTCACTCTTCTTATTTTCACTCTCCTTCTTTTCACTACGACTGCTTGTGATATTGTTGTCAGAGAACTCCTCAACCTTCCCCACTACCATCTCCCGGCGGAGACGTGCGCGAGCTCTCACGCAACGTGCGCTCTCTCTCTCTGT
>NW_004797904.1:3157-5998 GCF_000002075.1 Aplysia californica | reverse complement strand
ACACACACACACACACACACACACACACTATCTCTCTCTCTATCTCTCTCTCTCACACACACACACGCACACACACACATTCTCTCTCTCTCTCTCTCTCTCTCTCTCTCTCTCTCTCTCGCTCTCACACACACATACACACACACACATTCTCTCTCTGTCTCTCTCTCTGTCTGTCTGTCTGTCTCTCTCTCTCTTTCTCTCTCTCTCTCTCTCTCTCTCTCTCTCTCTCTCTCACACACACACACACACTCACACGTACACACCTGCTCCTCGGTCATTAAAGACTTGTTGTAGTCGAAAAGCGCGTTGAGAAAACCCCCCTCGTTGTTGACCACACTGACCAAATAATCTTTTTCATAGAAGCCAATACTCTCCAAGTACGCCGAGTCCGAGAACAGATCTTTGATCTAGGAAAGTGTACACACAAAGTTGGGGAGGGGGGATTAGGGGTATGGTGTAAGATTAGTAAGCATTTCATGATACTAGCAACAGAATTAGGTCATATCAGAGCCGAAGATTTGAGGTGTTGCAAGAGACTAACAAACAGCCCCCCCCCCCCCTCCGAACTACCTTCTATCCAGTTGAGCACGCTTATCCAAGCACAGATAATTGAGTTTACATAGACAAAAAAGGGGATTCCGGTAAGTCCCGCTGTAGGGATGGTCCGACAGAAGCGGGTGCCGCTATAGTCATGTTCTACTGTATCCGTTAGGCTACAGGACTCGAAATCGTGAGGTTGCGGGTTCAGGGGTTCGAGCTACGGGCCCAACATTGGGTCTTTGGGAAAGGCCCTTTACATTTAATTGTCCTCACTTCACCCAGGTGGGAATGGGTACACGGCCATAGACAGCGAAAGATATTGTCAGTATGTTAGTGTTTTAGCGCCTATAAATGGCCGCTTGCACTGTACCGCTTTCTATACTCCGTATAGTGTGCAGGTGTTGTGCTCAAACCGACAACCCAGCCCTGGGTTTGTTGAATAATATGTATGTATATCGCATAGTATGCTTCCTAGGAAGTTGAGGTTGTTTCAGAATGTTCTCAGGTCTGCTGGGGTAATAGTATAGATTGTAAAGCGTATAGAGCTTGCTGTTGAGCGGGGATTGTTGCTATACAAATGCTATCTATTATTATGAAAAGACACTGTAAATAACTCACTTGCTATACAAATGCTACCTATTATTATGATAAGACACTGTAAATAACTCACTTGCTATACAAATGCTACCTATTATTATGATAAGACACTGTAAATAACTCACTTGCTATACAAATGCTACCTACTATTATGAAAAGACACTGTCAATAACTCACTTGTTTCGGTAAAAGATCTCCGTCCACCACGGGCCCACAAGACGGCAAATTTCCCAAACCTTCCAGGGATGCGAACCTGTCCTCCGGCAGTCGCCTCAAACAGTCTAACACCGCCTCCCATTGGTCAGATGTCTGGGGCGTGGGGGCCGACTCACACAGACACTTTTCGCGTCTGGAACAGAAAGTTTTTTTGTTATTTGGTAACTGTTTTACGGCGCTCGCAACTGCATAAAGTCATATGAGCGCGCGGGACACGTTAAACATTTTCAGTTCGTAGGAAATTTTGAATTTCCACGGGTGGCAGCCGAATTATTTGTGTCAGTACACGGTGGAATCAGGCGCCCGTCAATGTTTGAGCATGTGGAGTTATTGGCATCATCTGAAAGCTGATTTATGAGCCTTGCTTCTTATGAAATAACGTTTCTACTTATCTTGAACAGAACTCAAGATATCTGCTTTTGAAGGAAGTGACGTCACCTGGTTTCAGTTGTGAAATTAGCGAGAAAGTGGCAACTCAAATAGCTAAGAAGCCTTTGAAAACTTAAAAATGACATATTTTGTGACTTTAATCAATGTTTTTCAGTAAAATTCACAAGGATATGTGTTTTTATATGGAAATAAAAGAGGTTCAGTCAAAAAAGTAAAAATTTCATATAAATTTCTGAACTAGTGGGAAAATGTCTGTTTCTCCGATTTCGTTATTTTGAAGAGCGCCTGATTTCAACACACTGCCTCACATTTATTTATTAATTCATTTAGTATTTTAGAAATTTATTATCCTTTATCTATTTCATTTTTCAATTAAATAAAAAAAAAATATTTATATATAAAACGATTCATGTATTTATTTACTTATTTATTTATTTATTTGTTTATTATTTTTTATTTACTTGTTTACTTATTCATTTACTGTGTGTGTGTGTGTGTGTATGTGTGTGTGAGTGTGTGTGTGTGTGTGTGTGTGTGTGTGTGTGTGTGTGTGTGTGTGTGTGCCTGTCTGTCTGTCTGTCTGTCCGTGTGTGTGTGTGTGCGTGTGTGTGTGTGTGTGTGAGTGTGTGTGAGTGTGTGTGTGTGTGTGTGTGTGTGTGTGTGTCTGTGTGTATTTCTTGAGGCATCAATTTAACCACAAATTTTTAGGTAATGTTTTAGCCGCTGAAACTAGACCAGTTGTGGCAGCGTTATGTGCTGTAATATGGGAGTTGGATTCTATCACGTCTGGGTTTTGTATTTCTCTAAACACAATTAATTACAGCTGAGAGGTTAGTTTTTTAGTAGAGATTTTACGGCGCTCGGAACTACATAAGATCATATGAGCGCCAGAAGATTAGAGGTGTTACAAGAGAGAAACAAACATAAAAAAGAAGAAGGGGAGATAAGGACGATAGATGTTTCATAGAAAAGAAGGAGCAAACCACACCAGAGCACCCGCCAACCACCCACGCTGAGAGGTTATGTAGCTATCGTTTCTGTAAATACGAATACCACACAACGGACAGGTTGAGATTATTTTTTTCCCTCTGGATA
>NW_004797904.1:0-3057 GCF_000002075.1 Aplysia californica | reverse complement strand
ATCAATTTAACCACAAATTTTTAGGTAATGTTTTAGCCGCTGAAACTAGACCAGTTGTGGCAGCGTTATGTGCTGTAATATGGGAGTTGGATTCTATCACGTCTGGGTATTGTATTTCTCTAAACACAATTAATTACAGCTGAGAGGTTAGTTTTTTAGTAGAGATTTTACGGCGCTCGCAACTGCATAAGGTCATATGAGCGCCAGAAGATTAGAGGTGTTACAAGAGAGAAACAAACATAAAAAAGAAGAAGGGGAGATAAGGACGATAGATGTTTCATAGAAAAGAAGGAGCAAACCACACCAGAGCACCCGCCAACCACCCACGCTGAGAGGTTATGTAGCTATCGTTTCTGTAAATACGAATACCACACAACGGACAGGTTGAGATATTTTTTTCCCTCTGGATACAGTTACAGTACAACTTACATGTTGAGATTTTTGTCGGCCTCTAGTTATAATTACCATAAAACAGAGAGGTTGAGATTATCTTTTTAATACACTTACCACACAACGGAGAGGTTGAGATAAACAAAATAGAACATTCTACTGTAAGTTACAGTATTTATTTGTAAATGTTTATATCCGTGTAAAGTAACAGTTTCCATATAACTGAGAGGTTGAGATAAACAAAATAGAACATTATACTGTAAGTTACAGTATTTATTTGTAAATGTTTATATCCGTGTAAAGTAACAGTTTCCATATAACTGAGAGGTTGAGATGGGTTTTTAAAAAATTCTGAATACACACTTACATACAACTGAGAGCTTGAGATAGATAGAAACTCCATTTTTCTACTCAAGGTGAAGTTAATGAATTAATTTGGTGGTGAATCCCATTGCAGGCTAGCATTCCCCCTTAAACAGAAAGGTTGAGATAAATGAAACACAAACATGCTACTGTAAGTTAAATTTACAGTATTTATTAGTAGTCAAATTAACTTTAAGCTGAAGTGTAAACGTATCTCAGTGGTTAAATTTACTTTAGTTTAAAGTTAAATGTTTATTATTAGTTAAATTGATTATTAATCAAAGCTTAAATGTATAATAGTAGTAGTTAAATTTATTGTAATTTAAAGTTAAAGTGTTTATTTGTTGTTAAATTTACTATTGGTTCAAGTGAAAGTGTTTATTAGTATAGTATGGTCACAAATTCGTGGCGCAACTTATCTTCAAATATCTCTCTTAAACGCGCGAATCACTGTCACCCATACTTTGCACAGCCGTCTCTATTATTTTTTTTAAAAACTTTATCAGATTTTACCACAACAACTGAGGCTAGATGAAATAACATTTTTTCCATAAATTGATATAAAATACAAAAAATCTCTGTCACATGCAAAATGGGATTGTTCACAGAACTTCCCGCTTCTCACATGCATTTTGCACATGCATATGGCCTACGTCACAGCTCACCAATGATACTTTTTTGTGGCAAAACTTGTTGCAAGAAATCAATGTTATAGTGAACGTATATTTTGCACTAAAGGTTCTCAAAATATGCCTTCAATGAGCATACTGTCGTGACTAGAAAAAAAATGACTGACTTGCTATTAAAAGCAACATTGCCCTAGGTGTAACTCTTTTAAAATCTGTAGAAACCACCCAATTGGAGTTTTTATTAGTGTTTATTAGGGTACTTTCTAGAATAAAGCTAGCAGGTGTTTACCAAAACGTTAATCTGTTAAGACAATTTGATACAAGTCATTGTGCAAAAGCTGGAGACTTTTTTGTTGGATAGTTGAGGAGATATTTGACAAGAAGTTGTGCCACAAATTTTTGAGCGCGCTATAGTTAAATTAACTCCAAGTTAAAGGTTAAATGTATAGATCTAGTAGTTATTAAATTTACTCTAATTTAAAGCTTAATGTTTATTAGTAGTTACATTTACTCAAAGTTGAAAATTAAAATGTGTATAGACGTGTATCTGAACTGAGCCATCCTCGAATGTCGCTGCTATTCCCTAGAATTATCATCATCCCATTTCACCACAACCCATCCCATCTCATCCCTTCTCACCCCATCCCTTCAGATCTCATTATGTCCCACCCCATCCCATTTCATCCCATCCAATCCCATCACATTTTAACTCACCCTATCCAGTCCCATCCCATTCCATTCCATTCTGTCTTAACTCATCCCATTTCATCCCACCCTGCCTCATCCCATCCCTTTTCATCTCATCTCATCCTATCCCATCTCACCCCTTTTCTTCCCATCTCATCCCATTTCATCTCATCTCTCCCCATCCCATCTCATCTCATCTCCTCCCATCCCATCTCATCTCATCTCATCTCTTCCCATCTCATCTCATCTCTCAACATCCCATCCCATCCAATCTCATCCCATCCCATCCCATCCCATCCCATTTCATCCCATCCCATGTGATCACCTGGCAAGCATGTCTGCCATTACCACAGGCTCCCTAGCCAGAACCATAGGATGGTCCACTCCTGGAACTCCACTCATGGGAAAAGCGCGGTCAAACAGACCTCGAGCCTGGGAGCTGAGGGCCAGAACTGACGTGTCGATGCCGCCCGCTGATTGGCCACTTACCTGTACAGGTAGTTAGAAAATGGGTAAATTAAGATATTCATGTTTTGCTCGTTTTGTTTTAGTAGAGGTTTTACGGCGCTCGCAACTGCATAGGGTCATATGAGCGCCAGAAGAATAGATGTGTTACAAGAGAGTAACAAACCTAAAAAGAAGGAGGGGAGAAAAGGATGATAGATGTTTGATAGGAAAGAAGAAGCAAACCACACACAGAGCACCCGCCAACTACCCACTTGTTTTGTTTGCTTGAGAAAAGAGAAGGAGAAACAACAGAATAAGGGTCATTTGTATCACAACACAGTGGAATCAGGCGCTCTTCAATTTTTCGGCCTACGGAGTTACTAGTATCTTCTTAAAGAATGTGCATTTGTCTCGCAATATACGAATAAAAAACCTACCCTTGAATTTCAACAGAAGTCAAGATATTTTCGATTTAAGAAGGTGGGGGTTGCCTGATGTCAGAGGTAAAACTAGTGAGAAAATGGCCGCCAAAGTTTGGTGA
>NW_004797903.1:470688-471744 GCF_000002075.1 Aplysia californica | reverse complement strand
CCTCTATAAAAACAAAAAGCACACAGACGTCTCAGAGCGCGTGATGTGATGAGTTTTCCCCTCGGCAGACTCTGGTACAGATAACTGTGGTCACGTGTGAGCGAGAAAAAAGACTGGCGTTATGATCGTCCACGTCTGTGCCGTAATGACTGAGTAATTTCCCCTAATGACTTATTGCGCGTAGAGTTATCACAACTCCCCCCGTCTCTCTATCTCCAGGCTCCGGCTAAAAATATCTCCGGTCCGGGGGCGGCAACAGGGCGTCCAGTGATCCGCGACCTGTAGCAGAAGTCTGGCGTGTTCCCACTTACGGTCTCTGGTTCCCACTGTCCTAATTACCTGGTCGGAGACCGTGGTCCAAACATTATCCCCCCTTGTCAGCCATGTTTTGCTTTGGCCGACACACCGAGCGATGCTATCTCCCTGGCAACCAGAAATGTGTCGGTTGCGGGGATGTACCGTGCGGGGAGATAAGCGGGGAGCGGGGGATCCCTCAGACAAACAATCGACGACTGTCTCGATCTGCCAGCCGCCCAATTCCTGCAGATGGAAAGTGGAGGCGGGCGGCACAGAGGATCAGCAACACACCGGGAAGTTGTCCGTGGAACTTTGAGTGAAAGACAGAGTTTGTGTGGAGGGGGGAACGCGGATGTTGTTGGTGGTGGGGGGAGGGGAGGGGAGGGGGGCTGCGGTTTGTGCGTGTTTGTGTGGGGGAGGGAGGGTGGAGTGGGAGGGGGAAGGGGTTGGAGATGGAGGGGGAAGGAAGGGAAGGTATATGACAAGGTATGATATTGTTGAGGAAAAGTAGATCTAGAGATCCCTAGTTGCTGTTGGAATGAAACATACCGTCAAAGTTGCCATTTCCCCCCAAACACACGAACCTCTCCTCCCTCCTCCCCACATACATAATGTATACCTCTCTCCCGTCTGAAGGTGTACAGCACGCCTATACAGTGGGGGAGTGGGGAAGTGGGTAGGGAGGGAGTGGGGGAGTGGGGAGGGAGTGGGGGAGTGGGAAGGGAGGGAGTAGGGGAGTGGGGAGGGAGGGAGTGGGGG
>NW_004797903.1:463833-469522 GCF_000002075.1 Aplysia californica | reverse complement strand
TGTGTGTGTGTGTGTGTGTGTGTGTGTGTGTGTGTGTGTGTGTGTGTGTGTTGGAATCAGGCGCTTGTCAGTTTTGGGACATATAGAGGTATTGGTATAATCTTACTACGTATTTATTTGTCTTTCTTCCGGGGAAACCTATCATCTATCGTGTACGGAAGTCGAGATATTTGCGATTGAAGGAGGTGGGGGTAGCCTGTTTTCTGAGGTAAGATTTGCAAGATAATTGCTGCCAACGTTTGGTAATTCCTATAGCTTGACAATCCTTAAAAACTGAAAATTTACATATTTTGTGCCTTAACGTTTTTCAGTCCAAAGAACAAAAAAATCAACAAAAATTGCCAAACTGGAAGGAAATGCCTATTTCTTCCATTTCATTATTTTGACGAGCGCCTGATTTCACCATTATGCCTCACAATTGTTTGCACATGTGTATGTTTATTGCGTATCCCCGCTCAACAGCAAGCTCTGTGCAGTTTGCGATCTCGGATACATCTATCTTATTATTACCCCCAGCAGACCCTAGAACGCCCAGAACCATTCTCGGATTCCCGGGAAGCATACGGCGCACGCTGCCGATGGAGCGTTCAGACATTGCCAAACTGACAAGAATAGTTAATTGTCTCCAGTGTAAGTAGCCGGGGGTACCCGCTTGCAGCTGGGCGAAGGGAGGGACAAAACGGTGGGGGGGGGAGGGGATATAACTGGTTTATTTTTTGCCGGCCTGAAACAGGCTCAGTATTTTGTGTTACGTCCCCTTAACGGTAGAGCCTCTCCATCCTCTCCCCTCCTCTTTCCCCATCCTCTCCCCCTCCCCCCTCCCTATCCTCTCATCCTCTCCCCTCTTCCCTCCAACCTCCCCCCTCCCCAGTCAGTTGGATGTTGCCCCACACGGCGAGTGGCCCTGTCCTGAGCATGCCGTAGACATTTTCCCTGTGTATATTTTACTATACAACAACTATTGTTTTTCCCTGACCCTTGTATCATCATCCGGAGACTTGCCGACTGGCGTGGGCGATCATGGACCTCCAGTTCACTCTGTCTTACGTTGCAGCTATGGTGCCTGTCGTTCTTGCTGTTCCCAGCCATGTGGTCAACTTGTCCAGTATCGTTTCCCTCTGTCTGCCTCTGCCTTTTTTTCCATCAAACTACCCGTGTATGCTTTACTACAAAAACAACTATGGTCTTAGTTTTTCCTGTCTTGTGTATGTTTTACTGTACTACAGATTCTTCACTTTCGTCGGACCACGGTGAATACAAGACACATATACAAAGAAATCGCTCGTTTCATGTTCTCGGATATTTGCATACGGGTCTATAAAAGTTGGATGACCAACAGAATCTAAAAGCCCATTCATAAAGGTCTCTGCAAACTAAGGTCCCAACACGTTTTCTTTGATGTCAGCCTAAAGCGAGGGAATTTTTTAAACTTTAAACAGGGGACTTAAAGCACACACCTACAGCTTTAAAAAGTTGACATTTTCCTCAATACCACACTATGTCGTTCGCCTGTAGCCCGTCCCATAATTCGGGAAAACGTTTGAAGCGAAATATCTCAGCAACTACTTGTTTCATTTTAACCATAGTTTAGTGACAGTTATGTGCACCCACGACATTAGGAAAATTTAAATTAGGTAGCTACTTAGTGATTGGTTAATTAATTACTCTTCATCATTAGTACATCACTTTTAGAGCTCACAGTAGCTTTAATCCAAACACGAAAAGATGTGTGCATTCAGGGACGTACAAAAAATAGAACAAAATGGGGCAACAAGTTAGTAGTTCAAATGTAGAACTTACTGTAAGCATAGGCCTACCTTTGTTCTTTCAGCGAGTCAGACGAGTCTTCACATGGGATGATGACTACTCTTGGTTGGATGAACTGAAATCCTTCCTTCTCCCAATACTCGTCCTTTATACGTTTTCCTTGCGTTTCAAACAGCCGCCAATAAACTTCGTCCACTCGAGATATCGCATTTTCTGTTAGCTGTTTGAAATCTTTCAATTTAAGAGTTGTATTTTTGAGATGTAACCGTGTCTTTGATCTTCGCCCAGACGAGTTCACTTGGATTTCGATGGGAGTGGTAGGGTGGCAGCCGTAGGAAAATGTGTCCGTGCTGATCCACAACTTTATCAACTTGAAATCTTTTGGTTTTTCTGCTTTCTTCAACGAGCAACAGGAGCTCGGGTTTAAGCTGAGACGATGCAAATGGTATGCTCTTTGTTGAGCCAATCTTTTATTTCCTCTTTCCTGCTTGCACTTGTTGAACATTTTTCCTCTTCTTCCACTACGTTGTGATATGACGCATTATCCACGACTAAGCAAGATGGTTTGTCCAGTGCAGGTAGTGGTTTTTTTTAATAATCCAATTTCGAAATACGTTGCCATTCATTTCCTTGTGATAATCCCTATCGTCACTGGAATTTGATTTGAAAATTAGTTCAGCGTTTTCTAGAAAACCCTTTTCACTGCTTCCACAGTGAGCAATTATCTGTCTCTCTCCTTTTTCACTTGGAACTTGTCTTTTGATATGTCCACCCTTTGACTGCCATTCTTTTTGGAACACATGGTGAGCGTTTATAAAAGTTTTGTTTAAGAAGAAAACCTCATATCCTTTCTTACGGACGTCTTTCAACTCTCTCAAGTACTTACTTCATTAACAAAATAATATGATTTCTTTCGCCCAGTAAATTTTCCCACCATTTGATTTCCTGAATGTAAACCCAACACGTCTTACTGTTTTCCAAAGCATGCCTTCGATATGTTTTTATCCTGATTATCGGACAACCATGTTTTCAACTTTCTGAGAGTAACAATTTCATTTCTTTCAAACATTTGAACAATTACTCGTAGGACAACCTCCCTAAGGAAGCTATCAGTTTTTAAAAGCCGGCCTCATTTAGCTAGGAAAGGCTCTTCACCCGTTTCGTGCTGCTTTATCCATCTTGACAATGTGCTTCTGTTCCAACCTAAGGCATGCCGAGTTCTTTCTTTTGGATTCCCTATATCATGGGACAAAGCTCCTCTCTTTGCCTCTCTAGTAAAATGGGAGTAGAGCTGAAACGCCACTTTTTGAAGAGTGGTGAAAATGTGTTTGAATAACTCCTTATCCCTCACAGTGAAAAACAAATCGTTGACACAAAGTGAATTCAAGCTCAAAACTTTCAAAGGAACATCCAGTTATTGAGGTTATTTTGTAGAAAATTCTAAAGCTAGACAACACCTCTGGCTTCTTTGAGTTGCTGTGATGAAAGAAAGGAAGTCATAAAAAGCCTGACTAATTTAGAGTATCGCTCCATTTGCGCTGATGAAGTTGAGTAAACAATCCCGCGATTTGAGCAGTGAGCAGCCGAGGTTACTGGTGAGTTTTCCCTCGCTCCCCGTGCCCACGTGTTGTGACGTCCGTTCAGCGGATTGCTCACACCTAAGGGCTGTGCAGCATGAATAGATGACAATATCGAAGGTTGTCGAATGTAAACAACTGATTGTACTAATTTTCCCACCGTTTGATCAGACGAAAGAGCTCGTCCTCGGTCTGTTCGACATGTGTGAATAGTCTTTTCATGTCGGGATTGGGGTACTGTAAATAACCAAGATCAACAGTGTCAACGTTGGTTTCTAACAATGACAATGGCAATCTTTAGACTATTCGTCTCGCAGGGAGAAATTTGTCTGGGTCGTTTACAACGGCGGTAAATGTTACAAAGGTTAGGTGCACTCACGCGCACGCACAACAAGACTATGAAGTGTTCTATTAGTCAAGAACCAACTCTAGTGAGTGTGTGTGGCTGGTGGTGTGGCGAAGTAGAAGGTAGGTTATGTGTGTGTGGCTGTGTAGGCGTGGAGAGATCGAGATTATGTCCCTTAGGCTGGTGTCGGACTAACCGTACAACATACATCATACAAATGAATGTGCATATTCATTTTTTATTTGTTGTATGGCCATATACTATAGTCTGGACAACACCAAAAGGACAACTTTTCGGCCTCATTACACCGAATAAAAAAGGTGAATCTCTCTGATTTTTTGCATGCGTTTCTGAATTCTAAAAGACCTAAACATTCTCGATTTTCGTGCATATGTAACAAAAATAAAGAGGTGCTGTCTATTTAATCATTAATAATTAATTGCTCATTTAACTCAACATCGCACACTTTTTATAGCAAGCACGGTACTTTGCTAAAACCATAACAATACAGGGTGTCGTTGCAGGGGCTAAGCCAGAAATTTCAGGGGGGGGAGGGGGGGGGATACAGTTTGGTCAAACCCAAAAACGGGAGTCAACAGAGTGCTATATTTATAGCGCTAATGGGCATGTCACTGGGCACCCCCCCCCCCCCCACCCTCCGTGCAAAAGCAGAGCCCCCACCCCCCACCCCACCCCTCCCCTTTTACACATACATGTCTTGTCCTTTTTCTGGATTTGTTATAGAATAAAAGGCCTCGATCAGCTTCTTTGGAAAATAGTTCAGTAGTTTTTTTTGGGTTTGTAAGTAATCTAACCATGGTGATTAATGAAAAAGGGACAGCAAATCGAAACGCATGCGATCTCAATGACGGAAGATTTGAAAGAAATGTTACTCATCACATTGAGTCAACCAAAACAAACCCACTGTCACCCACTAACCGCTGCACTGAAAACAAGTCAGTCTTGCGGCACATGCAGTAAGTTTTTTTAAAAAGATTTAAACAACAACAAAAATAAAATAACTCTTAACTACCCTTCTAGGTCTAATAAAAAACACCTGCGCAGACTGTAATTAAATACTAATGATTATATGCACAACACCTCTTTATATTTGTCGCATATCCACGAAAATCGAGATTTTTTAGGTCTTTTAGAATTCAGAGGCGCATGCAAAAAATCAGGACAATTCACTGCTTAGTTTCTGTGTAATGAGGTCGACAAGTTGTCCATTTGGCGTTGTCCGGACTATAGGACAGATGTCGTTGATTTCCACTATTTTTATCGCCAGTTTTCTTCTGGAAGCTTTTACTGAGACATCCGAGCATAGTTCTGGAATTTTTCTGGGTGATTTAGATCTAGCAGCTTAGGGTACAGAGTTGCTCCCTCTCAGTCCGGCGGGTACAGCAGAAAGGACTACACAACATTGTTCTTTTCTTCGAAGCATGCAGAATCACAGGATCAACGACCAGGGAATCACCTGATAAAACAACATCATTTTGCGAGATGAAACACAGACACATGCACGACTTTAAGACGACAACTGTTCTGAGCTGCAAAAGTGTAGTGTGTATGCACGTGTATGGTGTGTTGTGTATGGTGTGTTGTGTATGGTGTATGATCAGTTAGACATCCCCTGTATGCTGTATTCTGTATGGTTAGTCCGACACCAGCCTTAGAATCTAGTGTGTGTTTCTGTGTGGTTGTTTTATATGTTGTCCTTTTTATGTTGTCTGTTGCTTGTTATGTGAACCTGTATTTGTCTGTTGTCTGTTCTGTGACCCTGTATTTGTCTGTTGTCTATTCTGTGATCCTGTAGGTGTTGTATGTTGTATGTTCTGTGACCTTGTATTTGTCTGTTGTCTGTTGTCTGTTCTGTGACCCTGTATTTGTCTGTTGTCTGTTGTCTGTTTTGTGACTCTGTATGTTGTATGATGTCTGTTCTGTGACCTTGTATGTTGTCTGTTGTCGGTTATGTTGTTGATCCGTACCTCTCCCACCT
>NW_004797903.1:458854-461665 GCF_000002075.1 Aplysia californica | reverse complement strand
CCCCATACCTCGAGTGATTTCCCATACCCCCAGTGATCTCCCCCCTCCCCATACCTCAAGTGATCTCCCCCCATACCTCCAGTGATCTACTCCCATACCTCCAGTGATCTCCTCCCGTACCTCCAGTGATCTCCTCCCATACTTCCAGTGATCTCCTCCCATACCTCCAGTGATCTCCTCCCATACCTCCAGTGATCTCCTCCCATACCTCCAGTGATCTCCTTCAATCAGTTATCTCCTCCTATACCTCCAGTGATCTCCCCCCCATACCTCGAGTGATTTCCCATACCCCCAGTGATCTCCCCCCTCCCCATACCTCAAGTGATCTCCCCCCATACCTCCAGTGATCTACTCCCATACCTCCAGTGATCTCCTCCCGTACCTCCAGTGATCTCCTCCCATACTTCCAGTGATCTCCTCCCATACTTCCAGTTATCTCCTCCCATACCTCCAGTGATCTCCTCCCATACCTCCAGTGATCTCATCACAACTTGAGAAAAACGTGTGGCGAGTTCACCGTGGATTGGCAGCCAGACCCACACGTGTCAATCTTTAAGTAATAATATTTTTAAAAATACAAAACCAGGGTTTATTCAATGAAAAACTACTCTTGTCAACATTTCTGCTTCAACATTTTAAAGACAAAACGAACACGTTTTTGGGTGCAATACAATATAAGTAACTTGGTACAGCTTATCATGCCCACCACCGCCGAACATTGCCGTTGTTCACACAGGGGGGAGTTGGGTTGTGTCGACTTCACCCTATTACCAGTTCAGCTGTGTCGACTTCACCGTGTGACCAGTCCAGCTATGTCGACTTCATCGTGTGACCAGTCCAGCTATGTCGACTTCATCGTGTGACCAGTCCAGCTATGTCGACTTCACCGTGTGACCAGTCCAGCTTTGTCGACTTCATCGTGTGACCAGTCCAGCTATGTCGACTTCACCGTGTGGAAAGTTCACTGGCGACCGTCCCAGCCGAACAATCAAAGAAGCGTGTGGCGTGTCACGTGCACAAACATGTAAAATATTGCGACAACCAAGACCGAGCACGGTGACGCACCGTTTGGCTGTGTGAGGACCCGACATGACGGGCAAGGAGGGAAAGGTTGCGCGGGTATTGGACTATTACAGGACCGGTGGTTTGTCCTTCATCTGGGCGGTCATTGTGTGACCCATAGCTGCTAGGTTTTTGTGGAGAGCAAAGTCGGCACCCATGAGAGAGCGAGGGGGGTATGTTACAAGTCTGTGGACATGTGACCAATGAGATGACTGGTGGCGTGACACGTGACTAATGGGACCATTGGTGGCGTGGCACGTGACTAATGACACGACTGGTGGTGTGACACGTGAACAATGAGATGACTGGTGGCATCACACGTGGCTAATGAGACGACGAGTGGCATGACACGTGAACAATGAGACGACTAGTGGCGGGACACGTGAACAATGAGATGAATGGTGGCGTGACACGTGACTAATGGGACCATTGGTGGCGTGGCACGTGACTAATGACACGACTGGTGGTGTGACACGTGAACAATGAGATGACTGGTGGCATCACACGTGGCTAATGAGACGACGAGTGGCATGACACGTGAACAATGAGACGACTAGTGGCGGGACACGTGAACAATGAGAGGACTGGTGGCGTGGCACGTGACTAATGGGACCACTGGTGGCGTGGCACGTGACTAATGACACGACTGGTGGCGTGACACGTGACCAATGAGATGACTGGTGGCGTGACACGTGGCTAATGAGACGACGAGTGGCATGACACGTGAACAATCAGACGACTGGTAGCGTGACACATAAACAACGAGACGACTAGTGGCGTGACACGTGGCTAATGAGACGACTGGTGGTGTGACACGTGGCGCTTTAACAGGTGTTGCAGCTCCTGCGACAGTTGACGCGCATGTACCGGGGGTTCCGCTCACACTCGCCGGTGCGGGCCCACGTGCGGCAGTGGCGGTTCTTGTCCTTGCACGTGGGCTTTTTCTGCCTCGCTGTTGATAGAGGAGGGGGCGGAGGGGGGGAGGGGCAGGGTGAGTGGGGGTCTAGTGGTTGGCTTCGTTTAAGTAAGGTTTTACGGAGCTCGCAACTGCATAAGGTCATATGAGCGCCAAGGGGTGGATGTCAAAGGAAAAGTCCAACCGGGGAATCAGGCTTACTCTGCTCACCTCTCTTGCCTCAACACCACAAAGTCTGCTTCGACTATCAAGGCACCCGGAAATTGCAGTTCACAAAAGAGTGGCAAACATACAAAAGAAGTAGAGGGAAAATGACGGTTTCCAGAAATTTTGACTAACACCAAAAGTGGGCATTGCCCTACCTATAGGAGAAGTTTGGTTTCATTGGTATGTATATTTGTTTAGTTATAAAGAAAACTCTGCTTGTCTTTTAAAGAAACAGAACAAGCCAAAACTTTACTTTCGATTTTCTTGAAACAGCATTTTTCGGGATAGACCAGAATATATGGACAGGGGATTGTTTAAAATATATTCACTGCCCTGGACCACAGCTATATATTGACACACTGACCACACAATGACCGTTGATATACTCACCCACTGACCACACAATGACCGTTGATATACTCACATACTGACCGCACAATGAAATTTGATATTCTCACACAATGACCGTTGATATACTCACACACTGACCACAACTATATACTTACACACTGGCCACACAATGACCGTTGATATACTCACACACTAACCACACAATGACCGTTGAAATAATCACACACTGACCACACAATGACCGTTGATATACTCACACAATGACCGTTGATATA
>NW_004797903.1:454112-455208 GCF_000002075.1 Aplysia californica | reverse complement strand
CCAACTCGATCGCCTAAAAAACAAACGTGTTTGTTTTCAGTTTCAGACGATCGAGTCGGGCGATCGGCCCGATCCAGCTGTAATGGGCACCCCGCATTAGGAACAAAGAATGTTGTAAGAGAAATATCCCAACAGGAAGTTCTGACACACATCACGACATACAGGAGAAGAATGTGGTGGTCCGGACATATCCTACCACTCCCACTTTCGAGAATTTCCTGTGAGGCTGAGCATTGGGGGTGGCGTCAGTAGCCTAGTGGTTAAGCTACCGGACTCGTAATCGTGAGATTGCGGGTTCGGGGGTTCGAGCCTCAGCTCAGTCCGACGTTGTGTCCTTGTGAAAGCACTTTACACGAACTTCCCACTGGGCTCGGTCCTATCGGAGACGGACGTTAAATTAGGATGTCTCACCTCTTAGATAACCTAATAGTGTTGATAGGGGCGTTAAACTCATACCGTTATTATGAGCATTGGGAACTGTACGGGGAAAGAGGCAGAGGACGACCAGCGGTGAACTGGAAACTGACAATAGTAAAAGACCTGGAGTGATGTCCCCGCCATAGCTGTACCCAGATCTTTCTGGTCGTCTCTGTCTGTCTGTCTGTCTGTCTGTCTGTCCGTCTGTCCGTCTGTCTGTCTGTCTGTCTGTCTGTCTGTCTGTCTGTCTGTGTCTGTCTGTTTGTCTGTCTGTCTGTCTGTCTGTCTGTCTGTCCGTTCTGTCTGTCTGTCTGTATGTCTGTCCGTCTGTCTGTCTCAACTCCTGGGGGTCTCTGTCTGTCTGTCTGTCTCTCTGTTTGTCTCTGTCTCTCTGTCTCTATCTGTCTGTCTGTTTGTCTGTCTGTCTCGTGTGTCTCAACTCCGGGGGGTCTCTGTCTGTCTTTGTCTGTCTCTGTCTCTGTCTCTGTCACTCTGTCTGTCTGTCTGTCTGTCTGTCTGTCTGTCTGTCTGTCTGTCTGTCTTTCCGTTCTGTATGTCTGTCTGTATGTCTGTCCGTCTGTCTGTCCGTCTGTCTGTCCGTCTGTCTGTCCATCTGTCTGTCTATCTGTCTCGTGTGTCTCAACTCCTGGGGGTCTCTGTCTGTCTGTCTGTCTGTCTG
>NW_004797903.1:452504-453664 GCF_000002075.1 Aplysia californica | reverse complement strand
CTCTCTCTCTCTCTCTCTCTCTCTCTCTCTCTCTCTCTCTCTCTCACACACACACACACACACACACACACACACACACACACACAGTAGGATGAAGAGAAAGGTACAATAGAGCATTACTGACAGACTCACCCGGTCTCTCCTTCTTTCTGTCTTTCTCGTGTTTGCCTCCCCTCGATGACGTCACTGAGCCTGGTGGGAGGAAAAGAGAGGAGAGGTATATGATATAGGACAGAGGAAAAGAGGGGAGAGATAGTTATATAATATTGACATAGGAAAAGAGGGAGGTATATAATATAGGGCAGGAAAAGAGGGGAGAGATATGTAATATGGGACAGGGGAAAAAAGGGGAGTGGCATCTACATATTATTTTATTTGTGAAAGTCTGTTACTTTGGTCGCCTAAAACTTCCGAACCACTAAACTTTCGAATGTGAAAAAATTAACGGTGGTTCAGAATTATTTAAAGGATGCACAGTTTAGCACTGTAATTTAATTTTCAGTTTTTCATCATAATTTCTTTTAGATCTTAGATCTAATCTTGGGAAAGTCCGTCTTCTAAGACGCCATTGTAAACAAATGAGGATTCCGTTCACAAACATTACGCACTGTTCCCACAATGACTTGACGATCGATTCTTTTGAGCTGTGAACACTAACTGAAGCACCAATATTTTGTTACTTTTCAAGCATGACCTACTTTTAAGACTAATTTAGTACAACTCACGTTATAGGAAAAGCGTAGATTCTATAGCCTCAAAGGACTGGGTGGTAGACACAATAAGACAGAAGTACCTTTGGTCCATGGCCAGAGGAGTTTTGTTTGGCTAGAGGAGTTTTGTTTGGCTTGAGGAGTTTTGTTTGGCTAGTGGAGTTTTGTTTGGCAAGAAGAGTTTTGTTTGACTACTGGAGTTTTGTTTGGCTAGTGTTTGGCTAGAGGAGTTTTGTTTGGCTAGAGGAGTTTTGTTTGGCTAGAGGGGTTTTGTTTGGCTAGAGGAGTTTTGTTTGGCTACTGGAGTTTTGTTTGGCTAGTGTTTGGCTAGAGGAGTTTTGTTTGGCTAGAGGAGTTTTGTTTGGCTAGTGGAGTTTTGTTTGGCAAGAAGAGTTTTGTTTGACTACTGGAGTTTTGTTTGGCTAGTGTTTGGCTAGAGGAGTTTTGTTT
>NW_004797903.1:448293-449356 GCF_000002075.1 Aplysia californica | reverse complement strand
CCACTCCCCATACCCCCACACACCCCCTCAAAAGTGCTTTAACTATGTCTCAGAGTCAGAGACATAAAACAGACCACTCCTAACTTCCCCCTCCCCACACACACTCATAACTCGCTGTTTCTGACTTTGCCCCATGTGGGAATGGGAATCCGGACTCATAATCGTCAGGTTGTGGTGTCGGTGGTCTAGTGGTTAGGCCTAAGATCGTGTATAACAAGATAGTACACTCCTCTCTTTGAGTCAATGAATAAAGTGTCCGCAAAATTCGGTGGTGTCCTCTCCGAAAAAGCGCAGACATTGCGAACAGAGTTAGTCTACTTGTGTGAAAAACAATAAAAACGAAACTAACAAACTGTGCTATTCGTATTCTTCTTCTTGAGAAACGAAAGAGAGCTTCAAAACAAAGACTGCAGCGCCATCTGAACCAATGCGCGGACTTCTGCGGACACTTTTTGGCTGAGTGAACTATCTTGTTAATTACAATCTTTGGTTAAGCTACCGGACTCGTAATCGTGAGGTTGCAGGTTCGGGGGCTCGAGCCTCAGCTCGGTCTGGTGTTGTGTCCTTGATACAGACACTTTACACGAATTTCTCACTTGGCTCGGTCCTTTCGGAGATGGATGATAAACTCGGAGGTTCGGCCTCTTAAATAACCAAACAGTGTTGATAGGGGCGTTAAAACTATACCATATTTTTACAATTTTTAAGGGGGGAGAGGGGGAGGGAGGAATGGATACCCGGACATAGACAGCAAAACGGAAGTTCTTGTCAGAATGATGATGATTTAGCACCTTTAAAATGGCAGTTGGCGTGGTATGCTTCCCAGAAAGCTGAAAATGTTTCCCCAAGCTATCAGGTGTGCTGGGGTAGTACAGGTAATCATGAAGATTGTAGAACAGGTAATCCCGTTGCTTGTCGAGCGCATACATCACAGAGCGGGTATGTTTTTAGAGTTTGGAGGTGAGCGGGGACTGGAGCTGTACACACTCCTTGTTTGTTGTTGTTTGAATGCGGCGGTGTGGGATAATAATATGTCAAATAAGCGGACCGGGGGCGTGTGAGT
>NW_004797903.1:445397-447016 GCF_000002075.1 Aplysia californica | reverse complement strand
TTCTTCTTCTTCTTCTTCTTCTTCTTCTTCTTCTTCTTCTTCTTCTTCTTCTTCTTCTTCTTCTTCTTCTTCTTCTTCTTCTTCTTCTTCTTCTTCACTTCCCCGATAGCCTGACGCAGTATCTGACTTCTTCCGGCAATAAAACCCTCTGTCTCTCGCCATCCTGTTTCGATTCCACACCAGGTTTCTGTTTCCTATTCCCGTCTTCTCGCCCTCACTTTCTTTAATTTATGGTGTGCTGGAGTTGAAAGGAAACTTTGAAAAAACCCCAAAAAAAACAACAATCAAACAATGAAACAAACAAACAAACAAACGAAAAAAACCAAAAGGCAAACGCAGAGGGGAACATCACAGTTGCGAACCTATTCAATTTGAGCAAATTTCAACATTACACTTGGGAACCAAAACACCTAGCCTAGTGGTTGAACAAAAATGAAAGCGTCGCATGTGCGAACCTAACGGATTGTAATTGAGTTGTTCTCCTGCTTGTAATGCAGAAGATATTTGATGATGGCTGTGTTTGACTTACATAATGTGTTCAACGGATTGACTTGTTTTTCCTGTTTTGTAAGACCGGGAAGGGGGGGGGGGATGAATACATTGTATTTGTAATCGAACAGAGACAGCATATTTGAACAAAATGTCCTCGTAGTGTTTGGTGATCGTTGAGGTTTTTAGGTAGGCAAGTGGAAAGTTGTGTTGTTTGAAGATTGTAAGTTCACACGTGTACGGTTGTGTTGTTTGAAGATTGTAAGTTCACACGTGTAATGTTGTGTTGTTTGATGATTAGGTTCACTCGTGTAATGTTGTGTTGTGTTGTTTGAAGATTGTAGGTTAACTCGTTTAATGTTGTGTTGTGTTGTTTGAAGATTGTAGGTTCACTCGTGTAATGTTGTATTGTGTTGTTTTGAAGATTGTAGGTTCACACGTATACTGTTGTGTTGTTTGAAGATTGTAGGTTCACTCGTGTACTGTTGTGTTGTTTGAAGATTGCAGGTTCACACGCGTAATGTTGTGTTGTTTGAAGATTGTAGGTTCACACGCGTAATGTTGTGTTGTTTGAAGATTGTAGGTTCACACATGTAATGTTGTGTTGTTTCAAGATTGTATGTTGGCAAGTGGAATACACCCAGACAGAGAGATGAGACTGTACAGTCTGGGGTCGTTAGCCTTGAGTCTGCCCCGTGTACACAAACAAACAAACCAACAAACCAACAAACCAACATACCTGATCAGACTGTAGAGCCGTGGGTCATAAGCCTTGAGTCTGTCCCTTGTAGTGACTGGCCCGTCTACCCCGTTAGGACGGGCCGAGTATTTGTTGACGTTGAAATAACTCTGTACACCTTCTGCCTGGTGGGATATACAGTGTGTGAGACTGTTACACACACATACTTCCTATCTATCTATCTATCTTGTTCACGTTGAAATAACGCTGTACACCTTCTGCCTCGTGGGATATAGACTGTGTGTGCGTCATCTGTCAGTCTGTCTGTCTGCTATGTACACCCTCCGTCTGACAGGGATATGACATGTACAGGATACTGGGGGTCTGGGGTGTATTTATCTATCTATCTATCTATCTATCTATCTATCTATCTATCTATCTATCTATCTAT
>NW_004797903.1:439946-441001 GCF_000002075.1 Aplysia californica | reverse complement strand
AGTCATTGTGAATAAAATTATCCCCCTTGAATAAGGAAAGACATTTGTTAATTTGTTTAGGTCATGTTGGCAGAAAATGAATAAAGATCGCGTGTACCAAATTTATCTTGGCTATGTTGAGTAGTAAATGAATTATTGTACTTTTAAGGTGGGTGTGACAGAACTTTTGCAACTCGGTATATTATGAGTGAGGAAAATTTTCATCGAGTATCTCAGCCTCACTGCTGGGATGTTGTATCCCTTTCAGCCCGGGTTGGCCCTGACAGGCAGGATAGGAAGCCCGCCTTCTAAATAATCAAACTTGTGTGAAGAAAGGCATAAAACATTGCTTGACACAAATCGCTACCTCAGAATTACAAAGTTCCTAGTTTTGAGAAATTTTACTTCAATTGTTTTGAGTTTCACAATATTATATCAAAACTTTTTCAAATTCAATTCTTTGAATATCTAGATAACAACTCCGAATAATCAGACGATTTTGGTAAAGCAGCTAGAACATTAAATTGGTTTCTGACCTCAAAACAGCCAAACTGCCAGACAGAACTTTGTAATTCTGAGGTAGCGGTATTTGTCTATAATTGCCTCACTTGTAGCCTAAAACTATGAACAAAGAAAGTGTGTATAATTTCCTCACTTGTAACACATGATATTCTCCTAGTCAACGGTCGACATGGGTATACCCAATATAAAACATTGCACGTGTATAGTGCTCATAACGTATCTATTTGCTCACTTGTAACACATAAAACAATGACGTATCTATTTCCTCACTTGTAACACATAAAACAATGCACGTGTATATTGCTCATAACGTCACCATTTGCTCACTTGTAACACATGATATTCTCCTCGCCAACGGTCGACATGGGTATCCCCGGGTCACCCCCCAGCCCCCTCGCCCGGCCGTTCCACCAATCAGAGAGGTTCCCGTGCTCTGGGATGTCGTTGGTGAGTTCCAGAGTGCTCATCACTGCCACGCGCCCCCAGCGCTGGTAGAAGGCACGGCGGACTTTTTGGTGGTCGGCGAGCAGGAAACGCAGGGTATAGCAGGCTCG
>NW_004797903.1:437276-438100 GCF_000002075.1 Aplysia californica | reverse complement strand
GAGAGAGAGAGAGAGAGAGAGAGAGAGCTAAATGGCGTCATCACTCACGTGGCACAACACACATGTAAATGACGTCATCACTCACGTGGTACAACAGTCTTCAGTGGCGTGTTCTGTTTTTGGCCAGCTTTCCTGTTTGTGCTAGCCCGGCTCTGGCAGTCCGCGTCTGAAACCACAAGCAGAACGTTCACGTGACAGACAGACAGTTCACGTGACAGACAGACAGTTCACGTGAAAGACAGACAGTTCACGTGAAAGACAGACAGTTCACGTGAGAGACATACAGTTCACGTGAGAGACAGATAGTTCACGTGACAGACAGAATGTTCCCGTGACAGAGAGAATGTTCACGTGACAGACAGACAGTTCATGTGAGAGACAGACAGTTCACGTGAGAGACAGAACGTTCACGTAACAGACAGAACGTTCACGTAACAGACAGAATGTTCACGTGACAGACAGACAGTTCACGTGAGAGACAGAAAGTTCAGGTAACAGACAGACAGTTCACTTAACAGACAGAAAGTTCACCGCTTATTAGAGAATCAAAAGTGACCAAATTTAACACATATAACAAGCATAGTAAGGAGTCTTAAAACCTGCAAATCGAATTTGAGGAAAAAAATTGCTTCCCCGGATACGGCGGCCATATTGAATTTTATTGAAATATCTTACGTAATTAATACCGCACTTATATTTCATGGTAATAATTTTTTTTTTGGCGTGAATTTTGCCAAACAATAGATCGACAAATCTATCTGTTGAATGTTCCCTAAACGTTCTAGAAAATTTTAATGAATTTTTTTCCTGAGGTAGTATTCACG
>NW_004797903.1:398566-423109 GCF_000002075.1 Aplysia californica | reverse complement strand
CCAACCCCCCACCCCAAGCCACGGATAGTTCGCTCTACATCCCCCACCCCATCGACCTGTGTTATGTACGTCACAAGGCTACAGATGACCACCGACATGTGTTATGTACGTCACAAGGCTACAGATGACCATCGACAAGTGTTATGTACGTCACAAGGCTACAGAAGACCGTTGACCTGTGTTATATACGTCACAAGGCTACAGATGACCACCGACATGTGTTATGTGAGTCACAAGGCTACAGAAGACCATTGACCTGTGTTATGTACGTCCCAAGGCTATAGAGACCATTGACCTGTGTTATGTACATCCCAAGGCTACAGAAGACAATTTACCTGTGTTGTGTACGTCACAAGGCTACAGATGACCACCGACCTGTGTTATGGCTACGTCGTGGACGACTACAAGTCTCCCCCCCCCCCGTCCACCGCTGGGAGGCTCACATCACAACAACATCCTTCTGATCCCCAAGTACCCCCCCCCCCCTCTTCCTGCTCATGAGAAAGAAACCAAGGACCAGGACGATACCATCACGGACAGACGACACGAGCGAGCAGACGGGGATGCTTCCACTCTCTACACACTGGGACACGTTCAAAGACACCAACACGGACCTTGACGAACTTACCCAAACCATTTTCGATTACGTTAAGTTTTGGGAAGAAACTGTTACTATTTATAAAACCCTTGCATAGTATCCAAGTAATAAGCCATGGGTAAAGAAAGAACTGAAAGATCTTATAAAAGAAAATCGTAAAGTCTTTAGAAGCAATAACATGAATTAAATGTTTTGTATACAATATAATATTCCAACGGCCGTAGAAGTAAATATAAACAATACTCTTATAGGTTTGCAGATGGCCCCGCTATTATTCGATTAATAAACCTTGATGAAAAAGAGAATTTCCAAATAAATATGCATGTTTTTAAAAAGTGCTATTCAAATTTTCTAAAAGTGAACCTCTCAAAAAACAAAGGAACTGATATTTGATTTTAGAAGAGAAAAACCAACAATCCCAACACTCGTAATTAATCAAGAAACAATTGAAATCACCGATTCTTACAAATGTCTTGGTCTTACAATCGACAACAAATTTACATGACAAAATCACTATAAAAATATTTCTTATAATTTGGCTTCTTGTGGAGACGGTTGGTAAAAATAAAATATATTATTCAATAAATAAGGCATCTAGTGGAGACAGTTGGTAGAAATAACATATTTTTTAAAACTGACATCTGGTGGAGACGGTTGGAAAAAATAAATTATTTTTCAATAAATAAGGCGTCTAGTGGAGACGGTTGGTTAAAAAAAAATATTACAGCGACAACGACAATAAACAATCTTTATTCATCTCGCTGGAAGAAATTTGTCCTGGTCGTTTACAATGGCAGTACATGTATATGTTACAAATATTTTTTAAGTGTTCTTTTCTCCAACTTTCCCCTCTAGATGTAATTAATATATTCTAGTTTCTTATTAACCATCTCCACCAGATCTGGGGTTTTTTTTTTTTTTTAAATTCTTTTACTGTAACCATCTCTTTTAAAGGACTTATTTATTTTAATTTTTTTTATAAATTTTTCCAACTGTCTTCATTAATTGTGATAATTATTTTCTTTGCAGTCTCCACTAGATTTCTAATTGTGTAAATTCTTTCTGCGATCCCCCATCCACTAGATGTGTTATTCATCTTTTTAAAATGCCAACTAGCTGTGATTATTGTCCTTTTAATAGTGGTCTCCACTAGATGTGTTATTTACATATTATTTTATTTCTATTTTATGCTAACCATCTCCACGATTTTTAAAAATAAAATATTATTAACAAAAAAACAACAACAATATTTAATTTTTTTTAAGTAGCTAGATCAAGATATCTAGATCTAGTGGAGACGCTCGGTAAAAATAAAATATTATTTTAAAAAATAAAGCATCTAGTGGAGACGGTTAGTAAAAATAAAATAGTATTTAATATAAGAAAGGCATCTAGTTCAGACAGTTGGTAAAATAAAACCTAATTCAATAAATAAGGTATCTAGTGGAGACGGTTCGTAAAAATAAAATATTTTTCAAAAACATAAAGCATCTAGTGGAGACGGATGGTTAAAAATAAAACATTATTAAATAAATAAGGTATCTAGTGAAGACGTTTGGTAAAAATAAAATATTGTTTTCAAAATAAGGCACCTAGTTTAGATGGTTGGTAAAAATGAAATATTATTTTTAAAATAAGGCATCTAGTGGAGTCTGTTTTCAAAAATAAAATATTGCTAATATGGTAACTAGTGGAGATGGTTGGTAAAATAATAAAATATCATTTTAAAAATTTGACATCTAGTGAAGACGGTTCGTAAAAATAAAATATTAGATCTACTTTAAAAATTTGACACCTAGTGGAGATGGTTGGTAAAAATGTAAAAACAACATTTTTTAAAAAATGCTTCCAATGGAGACGTTTGTTAAAAAAATAAAATATTTTTTTAAAAAAGAATCATCTAGTGGAGACGGTTGGTAAAATAATATATTATCAAAAAATAAGGCATCTAGTGGAGACAGTTGGTAAAAATTAAATTTTATTAAATAAATAAGGCATCTAGTGGAGACATTGTTTTAAAAAATATTATTCAATAAATAAAGCATTTAGGGGAGACGGTTGTTAAAAATAAAATTTTATTTTAAAAAGGCATTTTGTGGAGACGGTTAGTCAAAATAAAATATCATTTAATTTTGTTAAAAGTATTTACTGGAGACGGTAAAAATGAAATAGTATTTAATAAAAAAGACATTCACTGGAGACAGGGGGTAAAAACAAAATAGTATTTAATAAAAAAGACATTTACTGAAGACGGTGGGTAAAAATAAAATAGTTTTTAATATAAAATGCATCTAGTGGAGATGGTTAGAAAAAATAAAATATTATTGTTAAATAAGGTAACTAGAGGTGATTGTTGGAAAAACTAAAATGATATTTTTAAAATTTGGCATCTAGTAAAAACGGTTGGTAAAAACAAAATAATATTTTGAAAATAAGACATCTAGTTAAGATGATTGGTAAAAAAAATTATTTTTTTAAAGGCATTTAGTGGAGACGGTTCGTAAAAATTATTTTGTTTTTGGTTTAAATGACATCTAGCGGAGACAGTTGATAAAAATATTATCAAAAAGTGAGGTATTAAGTGGAGACTATTGGTAAAAAAAAAGTAGCTTTCTATTTTAAAAATAAGGTATCTAGTAAAGATGGTTGGTAAAAATAAAATTTTATTTAAAAAATAAGGCATCTAGTGGAGACGGTTGATAAAAATAAAGATATAATTTTAAAAATGTGTAGTCTAGTGAAGACGGTTGGTAAAAATTAAAAAAATATTGTTTAATAAATAAGCCATCTAGTGGGGATGGTTGGTAAAAAACAACAACTATTATTCACTTTTAAAAAAAGGCATCTAGTGGACACGATTGGTAAAAATAAAACATTGTTGAATAAGTAAGGTTTCTAGTGAAGACTGTTAGTGAAAATCAAATATTTCTTAATTTTAAAAAAGGCATCTAGTGGATACTTTTGCTAAAAATAAAATATTATTTCTTTAAATAAGGCATCTAATCGAGAGTGTCGGTAAAAATAAAATATTTAAAAAATGAGTCATCTGAGGAGACGGTTGGGAAGAATAAAATTGTAATTTAAAAATTTGTCATCTAGTGAAGATGGTTGGTAAAAATAATACATTATTCAATAAATAAGGTAACTAATGGAGATGGTTGATAAAAATAAATATAATTTTAAAAATTTGGCATCTAGTGAAGACGGTTGGTAAAAATAAAATATTATCTTAAAAAAGGAATATTTTCTACTTTAAATTTTCCAAAAGCCTTCTCTACCTGTATTTTATTTTCTTCTTTTTTCAACCATCTCCACTAGATGTTTTTTATTTTCCATTTTTCAACCGTCTGCTCTTGCTGTATTTTATTTTATTTTTTTTAATCGTCTCCCCTAGCTGTATTTTTAAAAATTACTTTAAAACAGTTTTGACTACCTGTATTCTATGTTGTATTTCTAACCGTCCCCACATAAGCAGTATTTTAGTTTCTAATTTCAAATTGTCTCCATTAGCAGTATTTTTTTCTATGTTCTAACCCTCTCCACTAACCGTACAATATTTAAGGCTGTATTTTATTTTATATTTTTCAACCATCCTCACTTGCCTTATTTTAGCTTCTATTTTTAAACAGTCTCCACTAGCTGTTCTTTATGTTACATTTTTAAATCGTTTCCTCTACCTATATTTTAATTTTTCATTTCTCAACCGTCTACCTAGCCATATTTTATTATTTTATTTTAAAACAGTTTCGACTACCTGTATTCTATTTTGTATTTTCCAAAAGTCTCCATTAGTTGTATTTTATTATATATTTTCAAACCCTCAGCACTAGTCGTATTTCATTTTTTTATTTTAGAACTGCTTCTCCTATATTTATTTTATTTTCTGTTTTCCAACCGTCTTTACTATCTGTATTTTAATTTCTGTTTTTCATCCGCCTCCACTAACTGTATTTTATTATATATTTTTCAACTGTCCCTACTAGCCGTATTCTATTTAAAATTTTCCAAAAGTCTCCACTAGCTGTATTTTATTATACATTTTGAAACCGTCACCACTACTTGTATTTTATTTTTTATTTTAGAATCATTTCCCATAGATGTATTTTATTTTATATTTTCCAACCGTCTCCATTAGCTGTATATTATTTTCTATTTTTTAAAACAGTCTTCCCTGGCTGTTTTTTATTTTCTTTTTTTCAACCGTCTCCACTAACCTTATTTTATTTTCTATTTTTCAACCGTCTCCACTAGCCGTATTTTATGATATATTTTCCAACCGTTTTCTCCGGTTGTAATATATTTTTTAAATTTTAAAACTGTTCTAACTACCTGTATTCTATTTATATTTTTCAACTGTCCCTACTAACTAGCCATATTTTAGCTTCCTTTTTAAAACCGTCTCTACTAGCTGTATTTTATTTTATATTTTTAAAATGTTTCCCCTACCTGTATTTTCTTTTCTATTTTCCAACCGTCTTCACGAACTGTATTTTATTTCATATTTTCCTACTGTCTCCATTAGCTGTATAATATTATTTTCTATTATTAAAACAGTCTTCCCTAGCTGTTTTTTATTTCATATTTTCAACCGTCTCCCCTAGCTGTATTTAAACAACCGTATCCACCAGCTGCATTTTTTTAAAAACGGGTTTAACTACCTGTATTCTGTTTTTATATTTTTCAACCGTCCCCATAGTCCATATTTTAGTTTCTAGTTTCAAAGCATCTCAAATTAGCTGTACCTTTTTTTCTTTTTTTTAAACCGTCTCCATTAGAAGTATAATATGTGAGGCGGCGTGGTGGAATCAGGCTCTCGTCAAAATAATTAAAGTGAAGAAACTTGCCTTTTTCTGCAGGTTTGGGAATTTTTATCAAATTTTTGTTTTTTGGCTCAACACCTTTCAAGGCCATTAGAGAACTCATTTCTATGTGGATTTTTCTGAAAAGCGTTGGTTAAAGGCACAAAAATGTAAATTTTCAGTTACCACGGACTCTTAAGCTAAGGAAATAACTAATCTTTGTGGGCCATTTTCTCACTAATTTTACCTCTGAAAACAGGTGACCCTCACCTCTTTCTTCTGCAAATATCTCGACTTGTATTCAAGATAAATGGATATTTTTTTCATCATAATAAAGACAAGTGAATAAGTTTTAAGATGATACCAATAACGCTACATGCCCAAAAATTGACGAGAGCCTGATTCCACCACGCTGCCTCACATATTTTTTTTTCAACCGTTCCCACTTGCCATTATTTTAGCTTCTATTTTGAAACTGTCTTCACTAGCTGTATTTTATTTTTTAATTCTAAAACCGTTTCGATTACCTGTATTAAAAAAATGTTTTCCAAAAGTTTAGACTAGCTGTATTATATTACATATTTTGAAACCGTCACCACCAGTTGTATTTTATTTTTTATTTTAGAACCGTTACCCCTAGATGTGTTTTATTTTAATTTTTCCAACCATCTCCATTAGCTGTATTTTATTTTCAATTTCTAAAACTGTCTTCCCTAGCTGTGTTTTATCTTATATTTTCCAAATGTCTCCACTTGCTGTATTTTATTTTCTATTTTCCAACCCTCTCAAATAGCTGTATTTTATTTTATTTATATTATATTATCCAACCGTCTCCACTAACCCTATTTTATTTTCTTTTTTCATACCGTCTCAAATAGCTGTATTATATTTTCTATTTTACAACCGTCTCCCCTAAGTATACTTTATTTTTTAAATTTTAACACGAGTTTGACTACCTGTATTTTATTTTTTATATTTCAACTGTCCCCATTAGCCGTAATTTTTTGTTCTATTTTCAAATCGTCACCATGAGTTGTATCATATTTTTTTTTTTAGAATAGATTCCCCTAGATGTATTTTTATTTCATGTTTCCAATCATCCCCACTAGCTGCATTTTATTTTTTTATTTTCCAACCATCTCCACTATCTGTATTTTATTTTATATTTTTCAACCGTCTCCACTACCTGTATTTTATTTTTTATGTTAAGACTGTCTTCCCTAGCGTTAGTTTATTTTATTGTTTTTTGGCCGTCTCCACCAGCTGTATTTTATTTTTTAATTTTAAAACCGTTTCAACTACCTGTATTCTATTTTAAATTTTCCAGAAGTCTAGACTAGCTGTATTTTATTATATATTTTGAAAATGTCACTACTAGTTGTTTTTTCATTTTTATTGTAAAACCGTCTCCACTATCTGTATTTTCATTTCTATTTTTCAACCGTCTCCCCTAGCTGTATTTTATCTATATTTTTTCAACCGTCCCCATTAGCCGTACGTTAGTTTCTATCTTCAAACCGTCTCCAGTATAAGCTGTATTTTATTTTTTATTTTAAAATCGTTTCCTCAACCTGTTTTTTATTTTTTATTTTTCAACCGTGCCCATTAGCCGTATTTTTTTTCTAAATTTCAAACCGTCACCACTAGTGGTATTTTATTTTTTACTTTAGAACAGTTTCCCCTAGATGTATTTTAATTTAATTTTTACAACCGTCTCAACTAGCTGTAATTTATTTTCTATTTTCCAACCGTTTCCACTACATGTTTTTTAATTTCTATTTTTCCACCGTCTCCCCTAGCTGTATTTATTTTTTTAAACTGTTTCGACTACCTGTATTCTGTTTTAAATTTTCCAACTGTCTCCACTAGCTGTATTATATTTTATATTTTAAAACCGTTTCCCTTACCTGTATTTTATTTTCTATTTTAAAACCGTTTCTCCTAGCTTTATTTTCCTTTCATTCTCAAAACTGTCTTCCCTAGCTGTATTTTATTTTATTTTTTTAGAACCATACCCCCTATTTGTGTTTTTTCTCTTTTCCAACTGTCTCCACTAACCATATTTTATTTACTATTTTCCAACCGTCTTCACTAGCTGTACTTGATTTTCTATTTTCCAACAGACTCCACTAGCTACATGTTATTTTGCAAGAACAATAACCTGTTCACCCCTGTCGGGCAGTCCATGAGCAGTTACAAGGTAACAAGCTAACAATCAGACTGGTCGAGTCTACCATAGAAAAGTTATCTACTTTAAATAAAATTATTCTTCCAACTGTCTCCACTAGCTATGATTAATTTTCTTTCTACTATACATTTGCACTAGATGCCTTATTTATTGAAAAATATTTTATTTTTACCAACCGTCTCCACTAGACTATTTTTAAAAGGCATCTAGAGGAGACGGTTTGTAACAATAAAATATTATTTATTAATCAAGTCATCTAAAGGAAACAGTTGGTGAAATATAAAGTATTATTTTTTAATTTTATTAAGGCATCTAGTGAAACAGTAAAAATAAAATATTATTCATTTAAAAAGGCATCTAGAGGAGAAATTTGGTAAAAATAGTATTATCTATTTTTCCCGACCATCTCCACTCGAAGGTTATATGAACGCCACAGGGTGGATGTCAACAGAGAAGTCCAAACGGGGAATCAGGCTTAATCTGCTCATCTCTCTAGCTTCAACAGCACAAAGTCTGCTTCGACTATCAAGGCACCGCGGAAATAGCAGTTCACAAGAGAGTGACAAACATACAAAAGAAGTAGAGGAAAATGATGATAGAAAGGATTAGGAAAGAAAAAGCAGCAGTTCCCCCTCTGTTGTTCCGGCACAATATGAGCATGACAATGAAAAATCAGCCCATTTACAATTCTACTGTGCAAAAGAACTTGTTAATGTCCTCCCTTTGGGAATGGCCTACAGACACTTCAGTCAGTAGCACCGTTCTAGAGGGTCAGAACCCAATAATGTTACATTATATGACCTAGCATAATATATCCCAAAAGGCTTGTTTAGTTTTAGTAAGAGTTTTACGGCGCTTACACCACAATAAGGTATAATTATAAGTGCCGAAGATTAGAGGTGTTACAAGAGAGTAACAAACGTAAAAAAGGAGGAGGAGAGATCAGGACGATAGATGTTTGATAGGAAAGAAGGAGTAAACCACACCAACACACTGACTGCCACACTGGGCACAGAAGCAACAGTCAGACACACAAGGATTACTCATTTCTATCTTTATTCTTCATAGTAAAAGTTATTGGTCACTCACAACAACAACCACAACAACAACAACCACAACAACAACAACAACCACAACCACAACGATAATGGCACTCAGGGCTACCAACTACCCACACTGTCGAGATAACACATAGAGCAATTCGCCGCCTATTAGAAGGACAGAGATCTAGCTCCACTTTTTGCCAGGATGAAGTCACACACTACACATTACTGGCACACTACTGACACGTGTCAAAATACAAACAAGTTTGCTGTGAGAGTATGGAACTTTGAACCCCAGTCTAATCTACCGTAAGTGTCATGGAGTAAGGATTCTCTGACATTCCAAGGGCGCAAGTTGTTTCAGACTGGCTAGATCTACACATGTATATATCAATACCATAAAATCAATTGAAGACTACAGAGGAAAAATGACGGTAGTCACAAACTGAAAATCAGAGAGTAGGCCTACCAATTTTCAACGCTTGTTGACTCATAACTGTACTTCTGTTCAACTGTTGGTGGACTACTGTTAGATTTCCCATTCAACAACACTTAAGAATAAACCACCAGTCAAACAAATATGAAGTTATGAGTCCACAAGCTTTTAAAACTGGCACCATCACAATTTCCAGTTTGTGACTACCGTCGTTCTTCCCATGTGCTCTTCCAATGCCTCTACTAATAATAAACACACATGAAAGTCATGAGAACACATTCAAATATACAGAACAAGCAGGGATTTCACTGTACATGATGGCTGAGGTATTGTACTCAATAAAATACATTCCTTAAAATGCAGATCTGTTTTTACACCCGCAAAGACACAATTTAAACAATTGAGGAGACAGGCTTCCGACACTGTCAGGACCAACCCGGGCTGAGAGGGATACAACATCCCAGCAGACAGACCCGAGCTGAGAGGGATACAACATCCCAGCAGACAGACCCGGGCTAAGAAGGATACAACATCCCAGCAGAAAAACAGACGATGCTCAATAAAAAAGTTCTCCCCACCCAGGAATCAAACCCGGATCTCATGTGTGCGACAGCGAGACACCTAACCTCCACACCACAGATGTTGGTCTGAAGGTCAGTGTCACACCACAGACTGGTGAAATAAACCACAACATTCCAGACAACATTCCGCTGTCTGTGACAACATTCACGGTACAAGTACAACTACGGAATGACTATCTATTCAGAAAAGTGAAGCGTGCTGACAAAATGGGTTACTTCTTGGATTTGAGCCCCATGGAAATAGATGTGTCCCGTTTACAGGTGAAATTTTTACAGTTTATAAGTAAGAGATAAGAAAGGTTGGCTATACTTAAAGAATATGGCATCAATAGAAAATATACAAAATTGACCCTAGTGTCAATTTTTGGCCAATATCTCCTTTGTGGATTGCGAGAAGTTTCAACTCATTTTGTCAGCACGTCTCACAAATGTTGTGGCATCCGTTGAAATGAACCGCTCGTCAGAATTACAGGATGGGAGAATCCGACATTTACCCACCCTCTGGGACTTTCTTCATTTGTTTTTTTCTTTTTTGGCTCAACACCTAGACAAATCTTTTTATGTCCACTTTTAAACACATTTACCAGTGGATTGTACTGAAAAAAGTAGATCAAAGGCACAAAATATGTAAATTTGCAGTTTCCAAGGACTCCTTGGAAGTCACCAAACTTTGGGTGGACATTTTCTCGCTAAGTTTACCTCTGAAACCAGGCGGCCCCCCCACCTCCTTCAATCGCAATTATCTCGACTTCTAGTCATGATAGAAGGGGTACATTTTTTTAGCGAGACAAATGAACAAACTCTAAGATGATCCCAATAACACCATATGCCCACAAACTACAAGCGCCTGATTCCATCGTGTCGCAACAGACAAGTTTCAGTATCTGTGAAAACATTGATGGTCTGACTACAGAATGACTTTATACATGGTAGAAGAATAAGAAGAATAGAATATCTATAAGTGGGACGATAATTGTATCCGTCTCTTTTTCTCAGCTGGAGCAGCAAGACCAAGCAATAAAAAAACCAAACCAAAACAAAACAACTGCATTGTCAGAGACAACCAGTACGAAACTTGAAACAGGAACAGCAGCCACACACACACACACATACACACACACACACACACACACACACACACACACACACACACACACACACATATATACCCACACACACACATACATAGACCACACAGATGAAAATAATGATGATGATGGAAAGTATAACTAGCTTGTAAAGCATGTGCTATGAGAATATCATGGGAATACTTTCGGAATACTGAGTATGTACCTAGCTTTAACAACATTAGTATTGTTAACAATAATATTATTGTTTGTTTATTATTCTACAATGTGTGTGTCTGTGTCTCTGTTCGTGAGTGCGACCATGGCATTATATTATGTGTATATGTGTAAACATGTATGTTTGTTTGTTTTAGTAAGGTTTTACGGCGCTCGCAACTGCATAACTTCATATGAGCGCCAGAAGATTATATGAGCACCAGAAGATTAGGTGTTACAAGAGAGTAACAAACATAAAAAAGAAGAAGGGGAGATAAGGACAATAGATGCTTGATAGGAAAGAAGAAGCAAACCACACCAGAACACCCATCAATCACCCACAAGGGGTGGATGTCAACAGAGAAGTCCATACGGGGAATCAGGCTTACTCTGCTCACCTCTCTAGCCTCAACAGCACAAAGTCTTCTTTGGTTCTTAAGGCTCCCCGGAAATAGCGGGTCACAAGAGTGTGACAAACATACAAAAGAAGTAGAGGAAAATGACAATAGTAAGGATGAGGAAAGAAAAAGCAGCAGTTCCCCCCATGTTGTTCCGGCACTGTACGAGCATGACATTTATAAATCAGACCATTTTCAATTTTACTGTGCATAAGAACATGTTAATATCCCCCCTTTGGGAATGGCCTAAAGACACTTCAGTAGCACTGCCCTGGGGGGGGCATGGGAGGAATAAGGTCTATGGAAAGACAAGTTCAGGTTAAGTTTTTACTCTGCAAGTGGCTGAATCAGGACTGGGGGGGGGGGGGATTACCCCTTCCCACCCGGGTGAAGTGAGGAACATTGCTGTAAAGTCCTTTCCCAAAGACACAACGTTGGGCCAAGCTGATCTTTGAACCCACAAACTTATCATTATGAGTCCGGTGGTCAAACCACTAGACCACCAACACCACATTCTTAGCAGACATAGAAACATGACATGCAAACATCAAATGACACACCTGCAGGTGTGCTAAATTAATAACTGAACACCCTGTGGAGACTCTTCAGAAATAAAGTGTACAAACGTTGTGCGCTATATCTGCCACCAATGGTTGGATTTCAACGAGGAAAAGAAACTAAACCTGGCCATGGCTGCAGCAACATGAATATAACGGGCAGGTCACGGGATCTGTCGCTGACACACACGTATGCACGTAGAAAAAAACTTTTGCCTAATGCCCTGGTCACTCCAAAGTGAGACTTACTTACGTGAGGATATATATATATATATATATAACAGTCACAATATGAGATTTCCGAGATAATATATAACAGTCACAATATGAGATTTACGTGATAATATCTATAATAAAAATAGCCGAGGGTGTTCACAACCGGGCCTGCCACACACACAATTCTAATACCTGATGATACACACGACCACAACACTACAAGATAACGCATGCGCTCACACACACACACACACACACACACACACACACACACACACACACACACACACACACACACACACACACACACAGCACACACATATATACACACACACACAGACATAATTCTAATACCTGATGATACACATTACCACAACACTACAAGATTACGCACGTACACACACACACACACACACACACACACACACACACACACACACACACACACAGACACACACACAGACACACAGACACACCCACAACAGTTCAGGATATACAGAATTTACAAGCAAGGTTGTATCACAAATGCAGTAGGCTACATCACAAACTCTCTGTGACCACAACAAAAATCTCTCCATCCCCCCCCCACCTTCCAAAGCCTTCAATGTCGCTGTATACACATGTCTAAAGGTGAACCACTGATGTTCCAAGCACACTTCCAACATTTTTTCTTTCCCAAGGAACTCTACACTTGTCACAAACCACAGCTACAATACAAATGTACATCATTCATGTAGACAATGACTCTTTGGAATCTACTCTAAGGTATCGAATAAAAGGGGGGGGGGGGGTAGGAATACAAGCGTGAGGGGAGGGGGGTGGAAAGAGGTTCAAAATTAATTAACATGGGGGTTGGAATAAAAGGGGGGGGGGGGATTGTTATATTCAACCTCATACCCCTGTACTAGTAGGAACAAATCTGTTTTATTTCTCCTTCAGTGAATAAAAGAACAAGAGATCATGAAATTTTAGTGATTTTAGTAAGTTACTGTGACAACTTTTCCCATTTAGGAACAAACCAGTTTCATTAAAAAATATAAACCAATGTACAAAAGTTTTTAAAATGCACAGAATATTGAGGTAGCCAACCCGGTACCGGTACTAATACTGAGGGTAATTTGCCATTTACAAAAAAAGAAGTTTCATTCAGATATTTAGATTCTAGATATGTTTCACATGATCATTGGTCGTGGCAAGCTGGAAAATAATAAAAAGGGGGTAAGGAATAAGAAGCAGGGGGCGGGCAAAAAAAATTTAAATTAATAAGAGGGGGGTAGGGGGAGGGGGGAGGGGGCACTTATTCGATATCTTAGAGTAACCGTACAGTTCTGAAAACATGCCCACACTTCTCAAGTTGAAGACAACAGTTCTGAGGTATTCAAATCTTTCACCTCTCAGCTATAACTGTATGACATGCATAAAACTTCTGAGTCATTTTTTGCCCGCACCGCATCCAGGCAATACTTATCGATATCATTTATGCGTCACTTGCATTTTTGTATTGATCAACACCAACGAATTTCTGACTCATGGACCCACACAGTCTTCACAACACTCTTCTTACAACTACTGACAACTTCTCACAAAGACTAGAGTCTGTTGCAGATCTCTGAAATACCCTGTCAGGTCATTCAAGGGTCATCAAATCTTTTCTTTTATTCAAACTTCAGCTACAGACATTTCTCTTCTCACATTCATGAGAGATATATAAAATATATATATTATATTTGTAGCGAGAACACAATGCAGTGTTTATGTGTTGCTGTGCATTTGTCAAACCCTCAGAAACCGTGTTCTTTCATCGGGGTTGAGCGCTATAAATATGAATGTCATACATCTAATTATTCAAAGTCATTCTATCTTCTTGTCACACCAACTGTAAGCTTGAGAGCTACATAAATGCCAGGTATAATTATCTATCATTCTACCTGTCTATCTGGCTGTCTTACCCTGTATAAGGTCAACTGTTATACAAATGTCATACAAATATTATTATTTCAGAGTTTAGAAAGCCAATAACGGCAGCACTTAGGTTTTGAAAGCTCCATCAAAATCACGTTCACACTTCTTCTATCAGCGCTAGCTAATGCAGTTTCACTCGCTCGTTCACACGTTTTCTATCAGCGTCAGCGAATGTTTCACACCCATGTTTTTTTTAAAAGCTCCATCAAGTTCACGTTCACACTTTTTCTTCTGTCAAATTCAGCAAATGCAGTTCATGTTTCACACCTACATTCACACTTCTGTCAGCCTCAGCTAATGCAGTTCACTATTCGCACTACTTCTGTCAGCGTGTGTGTTGGTGCGTTCAGCGTGTGTGCTGGTGCGCTCAGCAACGCGCGCAGTGTACAGGCTGGGCTCGTGTGGCAGCAGGATGCGGTGTGGGTAGAAGGTGTAGTCCGTGGAGTAGCGCAGCAAGTTGGTCAAATTGGACGTGTAGATGTCGGCGAAGCGCGCCAGGCGGCGGAAAAAGTAAGTCGGGTTGTGGTAGGTGCGGAACAGGCTCCCAAAGTGAGGGTTGAACAGCGACTTTGTGAACACTCTGGGGAAGGGGGGGGGGGGGGGGGCATTGGAGAAGGTTAACAATAGAGATGACAAAACATCAAAGAAGGTTAAAAATAGAGAATACAAACATCAAAGATTAGAGAAAAAGAGAAAAATTAAATAAGGTTATGAGATTGTTTGTTTTAGAAAGAGTTTTACGACACTTGCAACACAATAAGGTGATATAAGTGGCGAAGATTAGAGGTGTTACAAGAGAGTAATAAACACAAAAGAGAAGGAGGGGAGATAAAGACTATAGATGTTTGATGGGAAAGAAGGAGCAAACCACATTGCTATAAAATAATCTAACCCAACTTTCAAAGTAGAAGAGTTCTGGAGATCAGTCAATAACATATGGCCGACTAGTAAACATGACGTTGCTTTTTTGTGGCCTTGGACTCAGTGTGTCTACATCAATGTCCAACTGATTACTCCTGATCCTACAGCCACCAAAACCACGACTCACCTTAGTTCACCACCACCCCAACTCACCACTGTTCACTAGGGGCGGGCACGAGACGAGCCGAGTACTCGTATCTCGTGGGAAACGCCCTTCCCGTCGCTTCCCGGGCACTAAACTACTGCTCGGTACGAGACGTGATACTGTTCGTTGGCTTGACATAACGAGTAACAGTAACGAGAGTGAGAGAGTGAGAGGCGAGAAATGACAACGCAGACAGTGCCACCCATCACCATGCCGTCCTGTGTGTGAAACTGAAAGGGAGGGGAGAGGGTGGCGAGACGAGGCGAGTGGGGAGTTGATCAGGGCCTAGGCCTAGGTCTCCCTACCTTCCTTCACCGCCTGCGCCTGTGCAACAGGGCAAGCCTAGTTTCTAAGTTTAGATCCCCGCCACGATCAGCCTTCCCGCTAAACGAGTTGCTCGTTCTGTGGGGCGAGAAGAGAAATCTCGGCCACGGCCGGCTTTCTTGCTGAACGAGTGGTTCGAACTGTGGGGCGAGAAGAGAAATTGGTCACGAGATGGGAAGTATTTCTCGTTCTCGGGACCGGTCTCGGCGAGAAGTAGGTCAGCTTCTCGGTCTTCTTGCTCGGGAAGGAAAAAGCGCTTCTCGCCTGTCTCTACCGTTCACCAACACCCCACAACCACAACTCACCACCGTTCACCACCACCTCACCACCATCACAACTCACCACCGTTCACCACCACCACCACCACAACTCACCACCACAACAACCGCGACTCACCTGAGCTCACTTCTCTCTGCCAGCCAGGCCTTGATCATATCCTTGCTCTCCTCGCTGTTCTGGTGCTGCGGAAGAACAAGTTTTTGTGTTAGTAAGATTTTACGGCGCTCGCAACTGCATAAGGTCATATGACCGCCAAGGGGTGGATGTCAACAGAGAAGTCCAAACGGGGAATCAGGCTTACTCTGCTCACCTCTTTAGCCTCAACAGCACAAAGTCTGCTTCGACTATCAAGGCATCCCGGAAATAGCGGGTCACAACAGAGTGACAAAAATACAAATGAAGTAGAGGAAAAATGACGATAGTAAGGATGAGGAAAAAAAAAGCAGCAGTTCCCCCTATGTTGTTCCAGCACAGTATGAGCATAACAATGATAAATCACAAGTCAGTAGCACCCCTCGGGAGGGGGGGGGGGCACTTTAACCTTCAGTGTCTTAAGTTTTCCCCAATTATTACTCTCTAGAATCCTGACTTTTTTTCAACAGACTGTTAAAAATGAATCATGGTGTCGTTTTCTAAATAACTTTAATACACAAATTTCTTTCAAATTTTCGTACAAGGTTGATTAATGTACTGGCTACCCCTGCATGCAACAGTGAGTCAAAAAGTAGGTCAAGGTGACCTTGAGACTGAGCACTGTTGACCTAATAATGAAATGTACTCAGGTTGTTTATGGCTGATCAGCAGAATCGATCGTCACATGATTGTGGTACAGCTCCAAACAGAATCGATCGTCACATGATTGTGGTACACCTCCAAACAGAATCCATCGTCACATGATTGTGGTACACCTCCAAACAGAATCAATTGTCACATGATTGTGGTACACCTCCAAACAAAATCGATCGTCACACGATTGTGGCATGCCTCCAAACAGAATGGATTGTCACATGATTGTGGTACACCTCCAAACAGAATTAATTGTCACATGATTGTGGTATGCCTCCAAAAAGAATCAATTGTCACATGATTGTGGTATGCCTCCATACAGTCTTTACAGAGTCCCTTGTTGCAAGCTGGGCAGTCGGTGGTTGTTCACACTGGTTTGCCGGACTTTGTGTTATATCTTTGCTTCTTACACTGAGCGCAGTCAGGGGTGGCTAAACCTTTCTCAAGATGTTCTATTCTGCAGAAAATATTCAATAGATCTAGGCTCTGAGTCTAGATCTAACCTAGATCTAATATTTCAGACAGACCTTAGATATCTGTGAGATCTCAGAACTAGACCTTGCACCAGTGTTCTTTTCACAATCATCATCTGAATCGTGACTTCCCATCAACTGTTCCACATCAAAATCCTCCTCAATTGACATGTCTGACTCACTGTCTTCAACACCACTGTCAGGAATGTGAAATAACTCAGAACAGATTTCGCCATGAAGGATCAGGCAACTCACCGTCAGATAAATCCCTCATCTCGCTTCTTCCAAGCCACGAGCTCTCTCCATTCAGTTATCCAAACTTTCTACAGCGCAAGCAAACTTTAACACAATTGTTTCCCTTGACACAGGCAGCACAAAGTAGAGTGCGGTCAAAAATTCGTGGTGCGACTTATTTTCAAATATCTCCTCAACCAATTGAACATAGGTTCTCCAATTTTTGCACACAGATTTGTATCAGTTTGTCTTAACAGATCAACATTTTCGTAAACACCTGCAAGCTGTATAGTAGAAATTTTTTAAATAAATACTAATTAAAAATCCAAGTGGGTGGTATCTACAGATTTTTAAATGTTTACAGCTGGGGCAATATTGCTTTTAATAGCAAGTCTGTCAGGTTTTTCTAATCGGGACATTATGCTTATTGAACGCATGTCTTGAGAGCCATTTGTGCAAAAATGGGTTCACTTTAACAATAATTTCTTGTAACAAGTTTTGCAAGTAAAAATTGTCTTTGATGAGCTGTAATGTAAGCTATATGCATAATCAAAATGTGTGTGAGAAGTGCTGTAAACAATCTCATTTTACGCGTGACAGAGATTTCAAGTATTTTATATAAATTTATGAAGAAACATTTTTTAATCTAGCCCCAATTGTTCTAGAAAAATATGACTTAGTTAAGACAAATTGATACACACTGCTATGCCAAGTATGAATGACATTGATTCACCCGTTAAAGAGATATTTGAGGATAAGTTGCACCACGAATTTTTGACAGCACTTTCGTGAAAACTGGAGTCAATTCAGGGCAGCGGTCTTCAGCGGTACAGGATTCTAGGGCGGCAGCATATAGCAGCGGTATAGGACGCTAAAGGTTAACATCAGCGAGTCCGTGAGGAGCAGTACAGGAAAGCAGAGAGTAGGCTACATATTGACAGACACAGAGAGTAGGCTACATATTGACGTACACACAGAGTAGGCTACATTTTGACAGACACAGAGAGTAGGCAACATATTGACGTACACACAGAGTAGGCTACATTTTGACAGACACAGAGAGTAGGCTACATATTGAGCGACAACCTTCACAATGTCTACGACATTCAATTTACTTTGTAACAGGGAGTTCTTTCATTGGGTGAAGAATTCCCAAAACAGGTTCATTAGTCGTGATTTAAAATAACACATTACACCGTAAGGGTCTGGGTGTGAAGTTTACCCCTGAAATCCAAAGCAAGCGGGCGGTTTCGGGCGAGTTAGGTCACTCTCAGGTGTTGAAGAAGAGCAAAAGAGTTATCGGAGGCCTACCAGACGTGGGTGGGTCTCTTTATCTACATACATCGGTGGACATACCTGTATCTCATCAATGAGTCAGTGGACATACCTATATCTCATCAATGAGTCAGTGGACATACCTGTATCTCATCAATGAGTCAGTGGACATACCTGTATCTCATCAATGAGCCAGTGGACATACCTGTATCTCATCAATGAGTCAGTGGACATACCTGTATCTCATCAATGAGTCAGTGTACATACCTGCATCTCATCAATGAGGTGTTGTATGAGTCAGTGGACATACCTGTATCTCATCAATGAGTCAGTGGACATACCTGTATCTCATCAATGAGTCAGTGGACATACTTGTATCTCATCAATGAGCCAGTGGACATACCTGTATCTCATCAATGAGCCAGTGGACATACCTGTATCTCATCAATGAGTCAGTGGACATACCTGTATCTCATCAATGAGTCAGTGTACATACCTGCATCTCATCAATGAGGTGTTGTATGAGTCAGTGGACATACCTGTATCTCATCAATGAGTCAGTGGACATACCTGCATCTCATCAATGAGTCAGTGGACATACCTGTATCTCATCAATGAGTCAGTGGATATACCTGTATCTCATCAATGAGTCAGTGTACATACCTGTATCTCATCAATGAGCCAGTGGACATACCTGTATCTCATCAATGAGTCAGTGGACATACCTGTATCTCATCAATGAGTCAGTGGACATACCTGTATCTCATCAAAGAGTCAGTGGACATACCTGCATCTTATCAATGAGTCAGTGGACATACCTGTATCTCATCAATGAGTCAGTGGACATACCTGTATCTCATCAATGAGTCAGTGGACATACCTGCATCTCATCAATGAGGTGTTGCAGAGCTATGAGCCAGCGCACCGATGACTTGTACACCGGAGAGTTCTGTTTGCACACCTCCGTCTGTGCCACATAGGGGTGGGGGAGGAGGAATGGAAGAAAAACAATGTATTAAATAGAATTTTTAACAAATCAAGTCAAGCCACCTAACTGGATACATTTGTTTTTATCTTGATACACACTCAGCTTACAAAAACATAATTGTGAAGTGGGCTGACAAAATGAGTTACTTCTCGGATTCAAGTCCTATGGAAATAGATACATCACGCTTAAAAGTGAAGTTTTTACAATTTATTAGTATGAAACAGAGAAAGGCATATTATAGTTAAAGAAAATGGCATAAACAGAAAATCTACAAATTTGACCCGTGTGTCGATTTTTGGCCAATATCTCCATTTGTGGATTGCGAGAAGTAACTCATTTTGTCAGCACGCCTCACAAATTGTGTCACAACACAGCGGAATCTGGCACGCGTCAGTTTCCGGGCATAAATAAAGTTACTGTTATAACATTTTAAAGTTTGTGCATTTGTCTAACTTTTGAGGAACAAAAATCCCCATCTATCTTTGATAGAAGTTGAGACGTTTGTGATTGAAGGAGGTGGGGGTCAATTGGTAGTTGAGGTAAAATTAGTCAGAAAAATGGCGGCCAAAGTTTGGTGAATTCCAAAGTTTGAACGTCATTGGAAACTGCAGATTTACACATATAGTCAACAAATTTACATTATTTACACACACTGTCGACAAATTTACATTATTTACACACATTGTCAACAAATTTACATTATTTACACACATTGTCGACAAATTTACATTACACACACTACATACACATTGTCGACAAATTTACATTATTTACACACATTGTCGACAAATTTACATTATTTACACACATTACACATACATTGTCGACAAATTTACATTATTTACACACACTACCCACACACTGTCGACAAATTTACATTATTTACACATACACGTCGTCCACAAACTGTTCAAATGTTCTCAGCCCAGAAGGTAAAATTGTTCAGGAGAGAGAAAAAACTTTCAGGTTTTAAAAAATTGCATCTACACTATGGAACTACTGTTTTTCTTTGTTCAACATTTAGAATTGAAATCTTGACAAAATAGTTCTCTGCAACATGTGAACAGACATCACAGATTGAGAAACTGCAGACAAGCGACAACACCTCACCTCCAGCTCTGGGATGATGGCTCCCGTCCTCCAGCCAAACCGTAAGGAAGGGTCCTGGGACAAAACAAAACATGCGATTTTGACTTAAGTTTTCGTAAGGTTTTACGGCGCTCGGAACTGCATAAGGTCATATGAGCGCCAAGGGGTAGATGTCAACAGAGAAGTCCTTACAGGGAATCAGGCTTACTCTGCTCACCTCTCTAGCTTCAACAGCACAAAGTCTGCTTCGACTATCAAGTCACCCTGGAAATAGCGGGTCACAAGAGAGTGACAAACATACAAAAGAAGTAGAGAAGAAAATGATGATAGTAAGGGTGAGGAAAGAAAAAGCAGCAGTTCCCCCTATGTTGTTCCAGCACAGTATGAGCATGACATTGATAAATCAGCCCACATACTCACAATGAGATCACTGTACACGTGGTCCCCAAAGTACAACACCTTAGGCCCATACCACCCACCACCCACCCACCAACCACCCACAAACCATCCACCACCCACCCACCAACCACCCACAAACTATCCACCACCCACCCACCAATCACCCACATACTCAAAATAAGATCACTGTATACGTGGTCCCCAAAGTACAACACCTTCAGCCCATACCACCCACCACCCACCCAGCACCAAACACCCATCCACCAACCACCCACATACTCACAATGAGGTCACTGTATACGTGGTCCCCAAAGTACAACACCTTCGGCCCGTACCACCCACCACCCACCTACCAACCACTCACAAACCATCCATCACCCACCCACCAATTACCCACATACTCAAAATAAGATCACTGTATACGTGGTCCCCAAAGTACAACACCTTCAGCCCATACCACCCACCACCCACCCAGCACCAAACACCCATCCACCAACCACCCACATACTCACAATGAGGTCACTGTATACGTGGTCCCCAAAGTACAACACCTTCGGCCCGTACCATCCCGTCATCTTCTGTAGTTCGTGGAGATTGCCCTGTCAGGTGGGGAAGAAAGCGTGAGTCATCGTGGTGAAATCAGACGCTCCTCAAACTGTGAGGATTTTACAGGAAAACGTTGAATAAAGGCACAAAAAATACATTGCAGTTTCCAAAGACTCTCAAGCTATAGAAGCCACCAAACTTTGGCAGCCATTTTCATGCTAAATTTACCTCTGAAGCCATGCAAACCCCACCTCCTTCGATGGCAAATATCTCAACTACTATCTAATGTAGATGGGTAATTTCTTCATTGAAAGAAGACAACTGAACAAGCTTTAACACTTTTCACCCACGGACCAGGACACAGATGCGGTACATGCTATATCACACCGGAGCCGATTGGCGTCCCGTGGGGACATAGTGCTAAGATGACACCAGAGACTCCACATGTACAAAAACTGAGGAGCGTCTGGTTCCACCACGTCGTGAGTGACACAAATAATGAGTTGGATCAGTACGACTCTCACTACACAACGCATCAGTTCAGATGGTGTACAGCATCGCTCCGTTGTTCACAGTCATAACAAACATCTACCACACCTCAACAAATCCAGTTTTAGTTTTATAAGAGTTTTACAGCACCTACAACACAATTACGGCGAATATGGATGATGAAAGATGTTTAACATGAAAGAACAGTCAAACCCCAGCAGAGCACCCACCGACCACCTACCAGCACGGAGAGAGACTAACCTGATGGTAGACCACCCCCTTTCTGAGCTGACTGATGGTAGACCACCCCCTTCCTCAGAGAGAGACTCACCTGATGGTAGACCACCCCCTTCCTGACTCACCTGATGGTTGACCACCCCCTTCCTGACTCACCTGATGGTTGACCACCCCCTTCCTGACTCACCTGATGGTAGACCACCCCCTTTCTGAGCTGCGTGACGCGGCCCCACTCGGGCGCCTCAATCTCTGTGTTGTAGACTCGGAAAGGCCTGGCAGAGACACGAAGGACACACACTTTATCACAACATATAACAATAATAATAAATGACATTTATGTAGTCCTCAACCCCGATTAAAGTACACAGGCTCTGAGCGCTTTACAATACAGTACAACGTACAACAGTAACATAAAACGTTGTGCTCTGACTAAAAGAAAATTACTCCAAATATTCATCTTATTACTTTAAAAAGAGAAATGACTTCAGCTGACATTTGAATGAATTAAAAGATTTCATCACTCTTAACTCATTCACTACGCCACCGGCGGCTAGAGAACCAATCTTCAATTTTAGCTTGGATTCTATTCCAATCCACATATCCATGTTAATGTAAAGGTCATAATATAATGTTGACTTCCGCGTCAAGCATTTCCACTGAAAATCGGAAATTTAGATTCAGTTTTGAAACGGGATTTCGTATTTTATTCGACTCTGTTTTATCGCGATGCCAAAATTATAGCCCGGACACCAGTCTTAGTAATTTTACACAACAAAATCTATCATTATTTTGCCCACTAAAGAAATGTAGGACTCTTTTTTATAATATTGATATGACTGGACTCATATTGCCAATGCACTGTTATTGAGAAATCAATATTTTTGAGTGCTAGATCTGGTCTAGATCTAAATTGTCAAAATATTTTTTTCTCCCCAAAATCACTACTTTTTTGCTGAAATTACACATGGGATGTCCCTCCTACAGGCCACACGACTTGATGCAGACAGACACATGTGTCTCCCCGCGACACCCCAGGGTACAAGCAGAAGAAAAAAGTAAAGTAAGTACACAAAAAGTGACACTCAAGACATGTATAGGTTTATTCCAAATGCAATTCTGAATAATTCCATATAAGATGCGAGTGGGTTTTTTTCTGTTTGTGATCGTTTTCAAGATTATAAAAAAAAAAAAATTTTTCAATATCGGATGTTATGTTCAAAATGTACAAACATTATGGAACGTAGGTAAATAACTGCAAACTTTTCAATATTTTCCAGTTCTATATTCATTTATGGTTATTTTGATGTTTCATTTGACTAGGTGCAAACATATTTTTTGAGTTTCACCAAAGATTACTAATCTTTTATTTTCAAATTTTATCTGCATCCAATCAAAATTGTGTTGCATAATCGTCTCTTACAGGAACCATGGTTGAAAAATACATAAATAAATATTACAGATGTATTCTACAAACCATACTGGAAATATTGGTATATAAAATGTTGATATTTATTTGAATTTGTGGCCCCAAAGACCTTTTAACTGCCCACTAGTCATCATCTCATTCGCCCTTCCGAAAAAAAATTCGTCCACAAGCCGAAAATAATACGTAGCGAATGAGTTAAAGTACTTGGCAAAGCATTCCAGATCTTGGGGCCTTGATATTCAAATGCATTATCATTCAAACATTTGTGACATAGGGTGGCCAACGAGTACACAATTCTTTTCTCAACAGGAAGCCAATGCAATGTCCGTGAAAGAGGTTTACAGACAATATGCCAACATATGGTATGGCCAGTGTGACACTCTGACACACATCACTTTTCAAAACGCCTTATGGCATAATCTTACACAAAGCAGTTAACCTAAATTTATCAAAATTCAAAATTCTTAATCTGTGGTATTGGTTTTATTTGCTCAAGAAATATCTTATCCTTATCATAAATGTTGAAAAAGAAGTGAGAAAAACTACAAAACATGGGTTGATCTACAATTGTTACAGAATGAAAGTTTTCTCGTCTCTCCTGCAAACTTTTCCTCCATGAGCCTAGTACATTTTATCAACCTGTCGATATCATTCAAATTCAAACCAGATCTTACAACGCATGATCCAAGCCAGTTTAATCAGGTTTTTTAAGTCTTTTTTTTTAAAGATCTAGTATTTACACCCCAATCAACACAATTTTGATCATTCAGGAGCGGGCTTCAGCCCTGCTTGTCAGAAAGACATCCCAGCAGACATTATTGTACAACCCACTGTGCACTTTCTTCGTGGAAATGTGTTACCCTTCCCCCCC
>NW_004797903.1:395631-398294 GCF_000002075.1 Aplysia californica | reverse complement strand
AACAAACACACAAACATACAGTGAAACAAACACACAAACATACAGTGCAACAAACACACAAACATACAGTGAAACAAACACACAAACATACAGTGCAACAAACACACAAACATACAGTGAAACAAACACACAAACATACAGTGAAACACAGACACACAAACATACAGTGAAACACAGGCACACAAACATACACACATACAGTGAGAGTTAGATAAGACACACAGACACATACAGTGAGAGTTAGATGACACACACAGACACATACAGTGAGAGTTAGATAAGACACACACAGACACATACAGTGAAAGTTAGAAGACACACACAGATACATAGAATAGATGTATCTCAATGACAATCGTGGAAGACAAACACACACACACACACATAGAAATATAGAGTGAGAGTTCGATAAGACAAAACACACACATAGAACAGAGGAGTTTCAATAACAATAACATAAGTCATGCCCACGTCGCTGCAACACAAACACATACACATAGGACAGAGGTACCTCAAAGACAACGGTGGAAGACAAACTCAGAAACATAGAGTCAAGAGTTCTCTCAATAACAATGTCATAGATTTTTAAAATAGTTTTCGTAAGAGTTTTACGGCACTTGTAACACAATACGGTCATAGAAGTGACGAAGATTAGAGGTGTTACAAGAGAGTAACATACACAAAAAAGAAGGAGGAGAGATAAGGACGATAGTTGTTTGATAGTATAGGAAAGAAGGAGCAAACCACACCAGAGCACCCACCAACCACCCACAGTGAGAGTTATCTCACCACCAATAATGGAAGACAGACACAGAAACACAGAGTTAGAGTTATATTGGCTCTGACCGCCAGGTTTGGACGCCAGTCTCCTAAATGATGGAAACTGTCGAGGGGGGTGGAAAAACACCTACATTAAACAAAAAATAGTATTTTTTTTAAAAAGAAAAACTGCAGAGAATCTCACATGAAGGGGAATCCACTGTTGGTGATGAGGAAGAGTTTTTTCCCCTCCCCGGCCAGTTTCTCCAGCAGAAGTTTCACCTCGTGGCACTTGTCTCTGCACAGGTAGCGGTCTGAAACACACACAACACACACATGACATTACACGTTACACAGGTAGCGGTCTGAAACATACACAACACACATGACATTAGGCCTACACGTTACACGTTATGTCTGACGGAAACTGAATTCAGGGGAAAAAATCAGACTGTATGCAAACCCGACCAGGTTCTTCGGCAGGCAAAAACAAATTGCCACCGATTTTATAGGAGTATTTCTCAAGTACAGCCTACAACACCAAGTACTCAAACTATAAAAGAAGAAGAAGGCCACACAAAAGGTGGATCGAGGGAGTCAAGGAAACCCTGAGAAGACATAAATAACATCACAACTGAAAGAGCTGCGGAGCTGGCCTACCATGGAAAACTGCATCTCCCCTCGATGCTTAACGGCAACAGGATGAAAAAGTAAAAGTAAATGTTCTTGCCATATTTGTGAGGTGTGCTAGAGGCTAGAACCAGTGTGAACAAGGACAGTGTATCAAGGAGGATAACTCTTACCCAAACCTCTCACGATGGCCTGGTGTATCAAGGAGGATAACTCTTACCCAAACCTCTCACGATGACCTGGTGTATCAAGGAGGATAACTCTTACCCAAATTTGCACGATGCCCGGGTGTATCAAGGGGAATAACTCTTACCCAAACCTCTTACGATGGCCTGGTGTATCAAGGAGGATAACTCTTACCCAAACCCCTCGCGATGGCCTGGTGTATCAAGGGGGATAACTCTTACCCAAACCTCTCACGATGGCCTGGTGGAGAATGCCCGAGCTGTGAATCGCCTGCACGGCATTCTGGGAACAGAAACGTCAACAAAAAAGGATAAATAATCTGGGCACATCTTCCGATTTTGTGCTTTTTTTACTTTCTTTCTTTTTAAAAATATCTTATAGCATCGGTGAGGTCACATATGTTTATGTCAAGAAGATGAAGAAACAAAATGAGATAATGAAAAGCAACTAAATGAGATAATGAAAAGCAACTAAATGAGATAATGAAAAGCAACTAACTATCTCCTTCCAGCTTTCGTAACAGTGAAACAATTCTCACAAGTATCACAGCTGGTAGTATAATATAACAACATTGTGATGTTCCTCAAAAGATTTTGAGAACAATCCTAAACCAGCTCTTTACGAGTAGAATTTCCTACAATCTCCTTGGAGAAAGAGAACTGTCACTAGACAAAACAGGATTGTACAGTCTACCATCTACAGGCAGAACCAACCTTATCATATCTGAGAACCTTGTGTCGCCTATGGTTTTGTGTGGACTATGGCTAACACACCACGTACAACGTTACACTAATCAGAAGGCATAATTTAGATAGGATTGGGCAAGGGGGGAAACTAAAAAGAACCCCCCCAAAAAAACATGAGCACTCGCAACCAAAAAAACTCACATATGCTGATACCTAAAAACCACTTTGATGGAATAATCATTATTAGAAAAATAAAAAGTAAAAAAATTCATCACTCCCTAAAACTAAAAAAAAAAAAAAATCCTCCAGAATACTCACCCGGATATCATAGAACACGTACTCAGGGTCGTAGGAGATGTTGTTTTTGATGAAGTACTGTATGGGGGGGAGGGGGGGGGGGGG
>NW_004797903.1:386631-395107 GCF_000002075.1 Aplysia californica | reverse complement strand
TTCTCTCTCTCTCTCTCTCTCTCTCTCTCTCTTCTCTCTCTCTCTCTCTCCCCCCTCTCTCTCTTGCGAATGCACATAAAAATACACACACAAACAAATCATCAAACACACACATGTACACATGTTCACACACATACATACACACCACATACATACACACACACAGAGACAAATACACACACACACAGACACACACACACACACACAGACACACACACACACACACACATACACACACGTGACAGACACAAACCTACATACACACACACACATACACACACAGAGAAAAGCTCACCTCTGTGACCATAGAGATCAAGGTGACCTCCGGCAGGGCAAACAGATCCACCATCTGATGCATGCGACCCTGTCAGATAGACAAACATGGCAGCTGATGATATCTATTGCACAGATAGACAGACAGTAAATTGTTGAGATCTATTGCACAGATAGACAGACCATAAACTGATAAGATCTAACACACAGATTGACGGACCATAAATCGTGCGACATTGTGGTGAAATCTGATGGTCGTAAAATTAATGAAATCAAAGAAACCAGCATTTCCTCCGCCAGTTGAGAAACTGTAATTGGATTATTTTTTTGGGTTAGCACCTTTGCATCAATTCTTTAAAAATATTTCTGTATGGATTTTACTGAAAAACGTTGATTGAAGACACAAAAATTTTACATTTGCAGTTCAAGTTATGGAAGTCACAAAACTTTGGTGGCCGTTTCTCTCCAATCTTATCTCTTGACACCTGGTGACTGTTATGATGTTATGTGTTCTTGATATTTGATCGATGTCAGAGGAGCACAAGATGATGACAAACATTCCGCCATATTGATTTCATAGGGAAGGGAAGTGTTTATTTTCGTATCAAACATCTTTACTATATTTGGGTATAAGTATCGAATATCATGACAGCAACCCCTCATCTTTTCAATCACAAACGTTTCATAATCTTTTCAAGTTAGATTGGCACTCGTTTTTTTAGCGAGATACATGAAAAAGCTTAAAGACGATACCAGTCACTTGACATGGCCAAACATAAATGAGCGAATGATTTCACCACCTCGCGACCTCAGTGCTTTCTTGTCCTATCTCCATTTTTAATAACAGTGAAAACAGTTCATCATAACAAAGAGGGAGCTTAAGAACAAGTCACATTTTCACTGTTAAAAAAAATGGAGATAGGACAAGAAAGCACTCGACCTCATGACACCATTGACCATAAATTATTGATGGATTGAGGACTTGCATTTTGATCACTCCACATCGCTTCGAGATGCAGTTTTCGCTACTTGAAAAATATCAAGTCTAATTTCCTTCTTCGAACGTAATTTTTAATGTTCTCTTTTCTTTATATCTAAATCATAAAAAGGAAAACAAAAACACTGATACTATAAATTATGCAAATTTGTGTATCTGATCTGCATGTGAAAATTAAAAATGTGCCGCAAAATTGGCTTTGGTGTGCTGCTGATCGGACATATGTATCCATTAAGTTCTTGAACATTCAGTGTCTTACACCCTTGTTGACACCATTTAGATCATAAGGGAAGCCGGCCGCTCCAACCCAGCCCTAGCAGAGTGGGGATACATGACAGAACTCCAGCAGACAGACGGAGATACTGAATACACACAGCTGACAACTTTTTTTAAAAAAACAATAAATAAACACAAAAAAAGACAAACTTGTTTGTTTTAGATAAGGATTTACGGTGCTTGCAACTGCATAACGTCATATGAGCACCAAGGGCTGGATGTCAACAGAGAAGTCCAAATGAGAAATCAAGTTTACTCTGCTCAACTCTCTAGCCTCAACAGCACAAAGTCTGCATCAACTATCAGGCACCCCGGAAACAGCAGTTCACAAGAGTGTGAAAAGCATACAAAAGATGTACAGGCAAAATGACGATAGTAAGGATGCGGAAAGAAAAAGCAGCAGTTCTACCTATGTTATTGCGGCACAGTATGAGCATGCCATTGATAGGTCAGCCCATTTACAATTCTTCTGTGCATAAGAACATGTTAATATCCCCCCTTTGGGAATGGCCTAAAGACACTTCAGTCAGTAGCACTGTCCTGGGGGTGAGGGAGACAGACAGACTAATGCTAATGCTTGCAAACTTTTCCAAAACCCCCAATCATTGACACTCAATTTTCTTACTTCAGATTGAAGTACCACCATACAAACAAACTACCACCAGCGGTCCCACGTACCGATCCGTAGAAAGTGTTCATGTTCTCCACAGGTATGTGAGTCCCCTCATACAGCGCCTTCACTTCTTCGTCCGCCACTGGAGACAGGCCCCTGGCAAACCACACAGGTCACACAGGTTACAGGGTAACTTTGGTTTTAGTTTTTAGTAAGAGTTTCAAGGCGCTTACAACACAATTAGATCATGTAAGTGCCGAAGATTAGAGGTGTTACAAGAGAGAAACAAACAGAAAAAAGGAGGAGCCGAGATAAGGACGACAGATGTTTGATAGGAAAGAAAAAGTAAACCACACCAGAGCACCCGTCAACCAATCACAAACAGTAGGATGATAAAACACAAAAGGGATGAAGAAAAGTTTGCTCATTAATTGATACCAAGCACCATCAACAATTTAAAAATTTATTTTTTCTAACAAGTCAAGTAAGAAACAAACAAATGAAATATATGATAAACTTTGCAGTGCACAAACACACAAATAAAAAGTAAAACAAAGTGACCTAGTTCGGTACATAACATTCCAACACTTCCAGCACATAACTCTGTCCACGAGGACAGCCAAACTATTATCAGATTTCAATACAAGCAAACAGAACAACATGGCTGCCCACACATCTTTTTCAGTAGGAAATTTACAGGCTCTTCCTTACAACAAACAGCTGTAATTATCAAATGTAACTGCGTGGGTTTATCCCCCTGTCCACACCACGTCGCCTCAGAACGATTTTGTCCACAGTGTAATTAAGTAAAGAGGCACTTTGGACAAAACACTTCTGAGGCGACCACTAGTAGGTTCTCTAAGGGGTGGGACCTCTGAGTTTAACCCTATCCATACGTCGTGTTTTAATATCGTAACCAAACGACGTGGGGAACTCTGTGCCACCACCTAACCCTATCCGTACGTCATGTTTTACCATCGTATCCATACGACGTGGGGAACTCTGTGCCACCACTTTCCAAAGAGGAGATTTACTCGATAAAATCCGATGAGTACGCTTTGCGTAGCAGTCTGCCAAATTGATTTTTAAAGAAATATTGAAAGTTTCAAAGAGATCTTCGTGCTAGAAGTATTCTAAAATGTGAACAACACAACCCCAGGGGTAAAAAATGACCCCAGGGCGTACGGATAGGGTTAACATCCGTCTCCGATAAGATTAAGCCAAATGGGTTGAGAGCCTTGAAAATTCCAAAAGCGACCCCATTTCAAAAACACTCAGACAGGGATTTGAAAAAGAGCCATTCATTCCCTAGCCCAGTATGATCCCAACTGAACTAGCGAGGTGTGCGAGAAAAGTTGTCCGACTGAAAGAAGCATTCACCCACCTGTACACTGTGCCTAGCTGGATGTTGTGGAACTGGTCAATTTTCATGAGCAGACCCTAGGAACCAAGGACAATAATAAATCAATAACATGATACTTATATTATTATTATAGTAGAGGGTTTTACGGCGCTCGCAACTGCATAAGGTCATAGTTACATATCGCTCGACCCCAATGTAAAAAAAGAAGGCTCTGGGGGCTTTACAAACGCAACAGCCACACACACACAGTACATTGTGTTCCGACAAAAAAATCCCCATAAATCTCTGTAATCTAAATAAAATAGAAAACGATTTTAGGTCACATTAAAACGAAGTTCTTTTAGTTTTAGTTAAGTTTTTACGGTGCTCGCAACTGCATAAGGTCATTTGAGCACCAAGGGGTGGATGTCAACAGAGAAGTCCAAACAGGGAATCAGGCTTACTCTGCTCACCTCTCTTGCCTCAACAGGACAAAGTCTGCTTCGACTATCAAGGCACCTGGAAATGGCAGTTCACAAGAGAGTGACAAACATACAAAAGAAGTAGAGGAAAAATTTTGATAGTAAGGATGAGGAAAGAAAAAGCAGCAGTTCCCCCTATGTTGTTCCGGCACAGTACGAGCATGACATTGATAAATCAGCCCATTTTCAATTCTACTGTGCATAAGAAAATGTTAATGTCCCCCCATTTTACTAAAACTTAAAGTCCTCTAACTGAGTGCTCCACAACCATCACAAGGCCTTTGACATTGACATTGGTCTTGACCTAGACCCTACCTTCCTGACGTCGTAGTGCAGGCCTCTCACGGCAAAGTCCGAGTCATACTCCAGCTGTAAGATCTCCCCGGGATACTGAGGACGGCACAGATGAATACAAGTTGTGGGAGGCAGCCGGGTCAAATCAACCGCTCGGCAAAAAAAGGAAAATATCCCCCCCCCCCCCTTTTTCATCTTTTCTTTTTTTAGAATGGCAAAATAATGAAACTACTCCCTCACCCTTTTCATTTTTTTTTAGAGCGAAGGGGAGTGTCTCACTTCTACTTTCATGTCTCATTGATTAAAATCTCATTTTTGTGTGGATTTTACTGAAGACTGTTCATCAGAAGCACACTTGTTGTCTCATGATATTTGTGTCATGACACAGCGGAATCAGGCGTTCATCAATTTTTGGCATCACTGGTGTTAGCTTAAATCCTGTTCATCTAGGCTGAATAAAAGTCAACAGCGATTGAAGGATATGGGGAGTCACCTAGTGTCAGAGGTAAAATTTGCAAGAAAATGACCACCAAAAACTGAAAGTTTACACTAGTTGTAAATTCAAGTAAAGTACCTTAACCATAGACACAACGCTGGGCCAGAGTCTCAAACCTCAGAATTTACAACCTCACGATTACAAGTCCTGTAGCCTAACCACCAGACTACCAACACTCTTTACGGTAAGCTTTGTACGCTTTTCAACTATTAAGACCTCAGCAGACCCTAGAACACTTAGAAACATTTTCGACTTTCCAGCACATACATATCCCTACCTTGAGCCTGTTCACCAGCGCCTCTTTGCCGAGGGAAAAGATCAGCTTGTGGAGGTCGGGCGTGTAGGTGGCCAGGGTATAGTCGTAGTCGAAGCCGTAGACTTCCACCTGGCTCAGCGACAGCTCGTTGTTGGCAAAGATAGCCTCCGGGTTCTGGTCAGGGGAGGCAACTTCAGCTGGAAACAGTGTACAACAGTTCCGTTTTATACAGTTGTGAGCACGATTAACTTTTGCCAAACTGAACTGAACTAAACAGTCTAAATCACACTTCCATTCTTTAGGAGGCATGAAATTGATTAATTTTTTATTTAAAAAAAATTAGAAGTAGGTGTTTTCACATTCCCCCATTCTGGCAATTTACATCATTTAGGAGGCGGGCTTCAGACCCTATCTGTCAGTACAATGCATGTTTTCACAATAATCATAAATGTTTTCTTTGATATATTTGTACTTCATGTATCACGATATATGTAGTGAAAAGAGGGGCTCGTCAATTTTTGGCAAAGTACCGTGTTATTGGTGTATATTCTTCCTTTGAAACTATTCTCCTTGTTCTGACATAATTTTTTCCAGATCTCATGAAATACGTAACAGGTATGCAAGAAAAATGTTCAATAAATGTCTTACATGTGCCAGAGTGAAAGAGAAAGTAATTTTTAATTCATTCGCTACGTATTATTTTCGGCTTGAGGACGATTTTTTTTTCCGGAGGGCGAATGAGATGATGACCAGTGGGCAGTTAAAAGGTCTTTGGGGCCACAAATTCAAATAAATATCAACGTATTATATACCAATATTTTCAGTATGGTTTGTAGAATACATCTGTAATGTTTATTTATGTATTTTTGAACTTTGGTTCCTGAAAGAGACGATTATGCAACACAATTTTGATTGGATGCGGATAAAATTTGAAAATAAAAAATAAATAATCTTTGGTGAAACTCAAAAAATATGTTTGCATCTAGTCAAATGATACATCAAAATAACCATAAATGAATATAGAACTGGAAAATATTGAAAAGTTTGCAGTTATTTACCTACATTCCATAATATTTGTAAATTTTGAACATAACATCCGATATTGAAAAAAAAAATAATTTTATAATCTTGAAAAACGATCACAAACAGAAAAAAACACTTGTATCTTATATGCAATAATTCAGAATTGCATTTGGAATAAACCTATATGTCTTTTTTTTGGGGGGGGGGGGGGGGGGGGGTAAGTGTTTTACAGCGCTCGCAACTGCATAAGGTCATATGAGCGCGCGGGACACACCTAATATTTTCAGTTGGTAGGAAATTTTGAATTTTGCCCGGGTGGTGGCCAAAGCCTACTCTTATCGATTATAGACCACCAAGGGATCTTTAACGTGCGCAACTTGCACACGGGGCCTCAGAGATTTTTTCGACCTTGTCCGAGAAGGCTAGGTGTAGATCTTTCCTACCAGAAGACCAGGGGTGTGGCAGAAAGACAGCAGTAAGGAGGAGCCAAGGAGTAGCAGTAGAAAGGCTACAGAAAGAGTCAGGAGCCCAGAAGACGGGGCAAAGGAGGTGAGGGGGTGGGGGCAGAAAGTGGAAATGAAAGCAGACAACAGAACATTGCTTGAGAGAAGGAAAGGAGGTGAAAGGAGACAATTTTAGAGAAGAAAATTTTTCGGTCGTTACCCGGATTCGAACCCGGGACCTTTGAATGAGAGGCCAACATCTTAACCTCTAGGCCACAAGAGCCCCCTGTATACATGTCTTGAGTGGCACTTTTGTGTAATTTCATCAAAAAGTAGTGATTTTGGGGAGCAAAAAAAATTTTGACAATTTAAATCTAGATCTAGGCTTAGATCTAGCACTCAAAAATAATGATTTCTCAATAAAAGTGCATTGGCAAATAAGTTAAATCGGATCAATATAAAAAAGTCCTACATTTCTTTAGTGGGCAAAATAATGATACATTTTGTTGTATAAAAGTACTAAGACTGGTGTCCGGGCTATAATTTTGGAACCGCGATAAAACAAAGTCGAATAAACTACGAAATCGCGTTTCAAGACTGAATCTAAATCTGATTTTCAGTGAAAATTCTTGACCCGGAGGTCAACATTGACCTTTATTTTAACATGGATATGTGGATTGGAATAGAATCTAAGCTAAAATTGAAGATCAGTTCTCGAGCCGCCGGGGGCGGCTTAGTGTACTGACGGCACTTTAACCGTGCTGCCCCCCACGGCTCGGCCTAGCGAATGAGTAACTCTTCCAGGTCAACTGAAAAACTGGAGAAGCGACATGATGTGCAACTATATAGATACGTGATGCCGGAGAATAGCCATCAATCTATTGACCGGTGTGAAACCGGATAGCCACTAATTGTTTTAACACTTTGCTCCTATCATATCTTGGGGAAAATCCAAATAAACTAGATCTAGGTGCATGGTAAACATCGCCTATTGGCGAGATGAGGCGGCAAAGTGTTAAATAACGTGGAGTAAAGTGAAGGAAGGACCTCCGTAACGAGCGACCACCTCAACCAACAAACACAGTAAAGAAAAGATCTAACCGTAACCCAAACCCTATCCCTAACCATACCCCTCTATTCTACTCTGTCTCATAAGTGACATTGTCATAGTGGTCGCTCGTTGAAGTCCTCTCAAAGTGAAAGTAGGCCTGGGGTCTTGAGCATTTTTGTGCATGGTGCACTGAGCAAACAAAATGAACGTCATATTGTGGACCACATAACTATTCAATATTTTTTGCATATAGCTCTAGATCTAAACGTTGTTAAGATCGAGTAGAATCTACAGCCATCAGGAATATGTAGCGAAAGTCGCTGACAACGCGTCCTCAACAGTAAAAATGCAGAAAAAAATCGTAAACTTTGATAAGCTGGAGATGCACTCTTGCAGCAGCCCTTACCTTCAGCAGCATCTTTTCTGGATCTGTAAAGATCTTCCAGTTGCACTTTGGAAGCGACATAGCTTCTTTTTCCGAGCTCATGCAAAAGGCAAGGAGCACGGCGTCTTTGGAACGCATGAGTGAAAGCACGACTGATCGCCCTACAGCCAAACCTAGCAGTCGCCATTCTCCTCTCCTGAGGTCGAAGAGGCCAGATTTTCGGTAGTCATGAATCAAAATCAAAAGATTAATTCCAGAACAAATTTTTTTCCCTTGTTATAATATATATTTAAGTTTTGTTCCACTGCTTTTTAGAATTCTTCTTTACTGTTCTGTATTGCAAGAAAGCTTGAAAATATAAAGACTTATATATATGCCAGAGAGTACATGAAAGTTGTCCAAAGCGGCAAGGTTCCTGACTGCAACAACTGGCTGGCAACACAACACCTCGGGGTAAACAACTGGAGGGCGGAGGGCAAATGGCAATAGGGAGTAGCCCTCGGGATGGTCCGCTGTTATAATGCACAAAGCCCCACATACCCCCC
>NW_004797903.1:383783-384835 GCF_000002075.1 Aplysia californica | reverse complement strand
TATTATTATTATCATGTGTGATGTCAAAGGACATGACTCTTATCTTTTCTGTGGGGACAAGATAATTAAAGGAGTGACGTCAAGGGTCCGGCGCGAAATAGGCAGACATCGTCTGAGAGACTCACTGAGGTATTCAGTCGAACTCAGGACCACGACGAGGCAACATTTATCTTGGACAGGGGCCCCCTGACAGACCCGACTCATCGGACCGCCAGATAACTTTACAATTATGATGATGATGATGATGATTTTTTTGTTTCCTTAATGGGCCTGACGGACTTCACGCAGAAATCTTCGAGCGAGAGCGAGGCTCTTTTTCGGCTCCATTGTCAATATGCTTAGCGGCACCCCCACTCGCCCAAATAACTCCATTCGAATTGCCATAGTTTTTGGACATTCAAACATATGTTTGATATCCTCCTTTTCATGGCCGCATCTTCGGCAACATGGGCTGAGCTCTTCATTTACAAAGTTCTTATACCATGATGATGATGATGATGATGATGATGATGATGATGATGATGATGATGATGACGATGATGATGATGATCCGTGCATCTCTAATGATGTGGAGTGAACCTTCATGAGACGTACTAGGAAAAGGGGGTTCAGTGTTGCGTGGTACAGATGTGTTTTAGTTAACCCTTTAAGGACGTCACCTGACATCCCATAATGTTGCTAGCCAGAGTTGCTAGCCAGGGTTGGAATCCGGGTAGCGACCAAAAAAATTTCTTCTCTAAAATTGTCTCCTTTCACCTCCTTTCCAGCTCTCTAGCAATGTTCTGTTGTCTGCTTTCATCTCTTTCTGCCCCCACCCCCTCACCTCCTTAGCCCCGTCCTCTGGGCTCCTGACTCTTTCTGAGGACTTTCTACTGTTACCTCTTGACTTCTTCTTACTGCTGTCTTTCAGCCACACCCCTGATCTTTTGGCAGGAAAGATCTTCACCTAGCCTTCTCGGAGAATGGTGAACATTTTCGGAGGTCCCGTGTGCAAGTTGAGCGCTTTAAAGATCCCTTTAAACGTTCTCTCTCTCTCTCTCTCTCTCTCTCTC
>NW_004797903.1:380369-383656 GCF_000002075.1 Aplysia californica | reverse complement strand
AAACACATGCGCACTCTTTATCTATCTGTCACGTTTTTTCTCTCGCTCCAGTCCCCTCTCCAAACGCAGACACATTTTCTCTCTCTCTCTCTCTCTGTCTCTCTTTCTCCCACCCCCCTCTCTCCCAAACACACACGCGCCCCCTGCCATTAGTGCTATAGGTCGTGAGCGCCATTATAAGACAGGCCACCCAATACGCGCCTTGTGACCTTGTCTCTGCCCGCTCTAACACGCACACACACGCGCACTCACACAGACGCACGCGCGCACAAACACCCCACCGGCCGGCCCGACATCCCCAATATGAGCTTTCATCCCAGATTCTCTACAACCACTCGATCTTTGCTTTCACCTAACAATTCTATTTTTATCTTCTCGGATTCTTCTCAGACTCGAAACACGCAACAGTGCCACATACGCACTCACTAGATCTACTGCCCCTATAGATAATAATTCAACAAAACCTCCATAGCTATTCTTAATTTACAAAGTTTTAGTAGGTGTTTTACACAATAAGTCATACAAGTTCCGAAGATAAGAGGTGTTACAACAGAGTAACATACACAAAAAAAAAGGACGAGAGGTAGCCTAAGGACGATAGATGTTTGATAGAAAAGAAGTAGCAAACCACACCAGAGCACCAACCAACCGCCCACAGCTATTTTAAGCCAGTCTAAAAAATGTGTGCGAGCTCGGTCGTTGCACTTTTAGACTAGAGTCACTCTGGGAATGACGCCGTGAGTGAGAGAAGAACGAGTGAGGGCCAGAAAGAGGTATGACATGAAGAGGAAGAGAAAAGAGTGACGGTGGCAGAGAAAACAAACACCCTCTTGTGACGTTATAGGCTGATTGCGCGCGCGCGCGCGCGCGTGTGTGTGTGTGTGTGTGTTCGCGCGCGCGCGCGCGCGCGCTCGCACGCCGGTGGAACAGCCATGACCTTCGATGCGAAAAAAACCCATCTGAATAGGCCTAGGCAAGAGCGAGACAGCGAGGTCTATTCAGTTCAGTGGTTCACTGTTCACTGCAGTATGGTATAGGCCTAATCATGGGGTTCATCGGTCATCGTAGGCGCCTCTAGTCTGTGCGGAGTACCTCGGTAGATCTGGGCTTGTTGCGTCAGTCAACACTTTAATTGACAATGCTGTGTTGGGAACCTGCTGGTGTGTGTGTGTGTGCTCGCGCGCTTTGGGAATCTGTCAACTGATTTTGGAGGATTAGTGTCAATGTACATGTACGTATCGGTGTGATTTTGTCTTCTGTCGTGTGCTTTCGGTGAATCATTGTCAATGCAGATAATATCTTTTTTTGTTTGTTTTTGTAAGTGTTTTTCGGCGCTGAGCGCGCGGGACACATTAAACTTTTTCAGTTGGTAGGAAATTTTAAATTTTGCCCGGGTGGCGGCCGAAGCCTACTCTTATCGATTTTAGACACCCAAGGGATCTTAAACGTGCGCAGCTTGCACATGGGCCCTCCGAGATTTTTCGCCCTTGTCCGAGAAGGCTAGGTGTAGATCTTTTCCTACCAGAAGATCAGGGGTGTGGCTGAAAGACAGGGAGTAGCAGTAGAAAGGCTGTAGAAAGAATCAGGAGCCCAGAGGAGGGGTGCAAAGGAGATGGGGGCAGAAAGAGGAGACGAAAGCAGACGACAGAATATTACTAGAGAGCAGAAAAGGAGGTGAAAGGAGACAAATTTAGAGAAGAAAATTTTTTTGGTCACTACCCGGATTCGAACCCGGGACCTTTGATTGAGAGGCCAACACCTTAACCCCTAGGCCACGAGAGCCCCCAGATAATATCTAGTCTATCAATGTGTATAGATCTTTGAACTGGTGTGGCTTTGGTGAATTATTGTCAATGTATGTTTGGGCGTAATTTTTGTCTTCAGTAATGTGATTTTGTTGAGTTGCAATTATCGTGGATATAAAATAAACTAGTAACTAGTGCCAGGTTGTTATCTAAGTGATTTTGTGACTTATTATAAATATAAACTGGTGTGATTAATTGTGTTCTGTGTGAGGTGGGTGAGTTTGTGCAAGTATGAATAGGTGCCAGTGGGTGGCTGGCGGGTGCTTTGGTGTGATTTGCTGATTGCTCCTTCCTCGACGAATTATCTATTGTACTTATTTATCCTCTTCCTTTCTTTGTATGATACACTCTAGCAACACTCCTAATCTTTGTCAATTAATGGCCTATAATTATAATGTGTGCTGCAAGTGCCGTAAAACTCTCACTGAAACTATATCTAAACAAACTGGTGCCAAATTGTTTCATTGAATGTCATGTTGGGGAGTCATTGTAAAGCAAAACAAGACAAAACGAAACCAACAACAACAAACAACAACAAAAGCAACAACTTTCCCATGTAAACTTGACTACAGAGATCTGTCAGCATAAATGGCCTGTGGGTGGTTGGCAGGTGCTCTGGTGTGGTTTGCTCCTTCTTTCCTATCAAACATCTATCGTCCTTATCTGTCCTCCTACTTTCCTATCAAACATCTATCGTCCTGATCTCTCCTCCTTCTTTCCTGTCAAACATCTATCGTCCTTATCTCTCCTCCTTCTTTCCTGTCAAACATCTATCGTCCTGATCTCTTCTTCTTTCCTATCAAATATCTATCGACCTGATCTCTTCTCCTTATTTCCTATCAAATATCTATCGTCCTGATCTCTTCTCCTTCTTTCCTATCAAACATCTATCGTCCTTATCTGTCCTCCTTCTTTAATCTTATCAAACATCTATCGTCCTTATCTGTCCTCCTACTTTCCTATCAAACATCTATCGTCCTGATCTTTCCTCCTTCTTTCCTGTCAAACATCTATCGTCCTTATCTCTCCTCCTTCTTTCCTGTCAAACATCTATCGTCCTGATCTCTTCTTCTTTCCTATCAAATATCTATCGACCTGATCTCTTCTCCTTATTTCCTATCAAATATCTATCGTCCTGATCTCTTCTCCTTCTTTCCTATCAAACATCTATCGTCCTTATCTGTCCTCCTTCTTTAATCTTATCAAACATCTATCGTCCTTATCTGTCCTCCTACTTTCCTATCAAACATCTATCGTCCTTATCTCCCCTCCTACTTTCCTATCAAACATCTATCGTCCTTACCTCTCCTCCTACTTTCCTATCAAACATCTATCGTCCTTCTCTCCTCCTACTTTGCTATCAAACATCTATCGTCCTTACCTCTCCTCCTACTTTCCTATCAAACATCTATCGTCCTTCTCTCCTCCTACTTTGCTATCAAACATCTATCGTCCTTACCTCTCCTCCTACTTTCCTATCAA
>NW_004797903.1:374757-376823 GCF_000002075.1 Aplysia californica | reverse complement strand
TCTATATATATAGATAGATAGATAGATAGATAGTTAGATATTATATAGATAGATAAATAGATATGTTTATCATCGTCTTTACATCTCTCCGCCTGCTTTTCTTTGTACGTTAGCTCTGGCAACACCTGTAACCTAAGCAAGGCACTTACATGACGACCTATTTGTGTTGCCAGTGCCGTAAAACTCGTACTAGAACCACACAGCTGTTGTTTGCCCACCATCCAGGAACTGCGGGGTATGAGGAGGTTAGAGGGAGGGAATGGAAGGGAGGGAGGGGAGGGAGGGAGGGGGGAGGGAGGAGGAGAGATGGAGGGGGGAGTGGGGAGGAGAGGCCTAGGGGGGAGGGAGGGAAGGGAGGCTGAAAAGCGGAAGGGAGGAGTGGGGGTCATTCAATGATCCAGCTAACAATGGACCCGTCTTTCTCTAGAGCCTTCTTGTACAAATCGACCGCACAAATCAATGCCGTTCACACGTGGGACATTAAGGAAACTCTTACAAAAGGGTATGGGATATTAAGTAAGGAAACTTTCATCTACGGAGCGGGATTCCGACCCTGCCTGTCAGGGCCAAACCGGGATACAACATCCCAGCAGACAGACTCGGGCTGAGAGGGATACAACATCCCAGCAGACAGACCCGGGCTGAGAGGGATACACCATCCCAGCAGACAGACCCGAGCTGAGAGGGATACAACATCCCAGCAGACAGACCCGAGCTGAGAGGGATACAACATCCCAGCTGACAGACCCGGGCTGAGAGGGATACAACATCCCAGGAGACAGACCCGGGCTGAGAGGGATACAACATCCAAGGAGACAGACCCGGGCTGAGAGGGATTCAACATCCCACGTGGAAATCGAACTCGGGTCTCCTGCATGCAACAGTGAACCACCAAACCACTACACCATCGACGCCGGTGAGTTGAAATGACCTTGTGGTGACCTTGTGGTCAGTTGTGGTGACCTTGTGGTCAGTGTGGACATTCAGTCCTGGGTTTCGGACAGTCCAGTGACGGACCACGGTTCAGGTCACGCTGTGTTGGTTACTTGAAGAAAGTTGTGACTTTAGCAGAGACTGTTCCCACCATTTGGGAACTTCGCGGTGACGGTAAAGATGGTTCCAGTAGGGAACGGGATAGAGGGTGCCCACGTCCCTCGTGACTCATTGGAGCAGAGGAAGATAGGACTAACGCTAACATTACTTAAAGGCAATCCCACAACATTACTCATCCGTTTTCTCTGCTCATATGACCTTATGCAGTTGCGAGCGCCGTAAGACCTTACTAAAACAAACAAAAAGGACTCTCAACCATGAGGTCGCGATTTTGAATCCCGTCAGGGGCCTGGCGTTGTGTCCTTGGGGTAAAACTCTTTACACGTATTTTCTTCACTTCATCGAAGTGGGAATGGGTACCCAGCTATAGACAATGAACGATCTTTGTTAGTGTTTGAGAACTTAATCGCACTGTATGCTTCCCTAGAAGTTGAGAATGTTTCTGAATGTTCTATGTGGTCCGCTGGGGTAATCAAGTTGATTGTAAAGCGTATAGAGCTTGCTGTAGAGCGGGGATATTCGCTATAGAAATATTATCTATTCATTTGATATCATCATCATCATCATCATCATCATCATCATCATCATCATCATCATCATCATCATCATTATTATTATTATAATTATTATTATTATTATTTGTATAATTATTATTAATAGAGATAGTTCAGTTCTGCTGCCACAATCTGTAACTTGACAAGACAGGAGACATCACGCATGCTCTGACATAATTATGCAAATTTGTGTTTGTGACTTGTGTGTGACGATGGGAGTTGTGGCCCAACGTGTTCGTCTGGTGACTGGACATGTGTCCGCCATGGCAGGAAAGGGTTAATGACTGGACATGTGTCCGCTATGGAAGGAAAGGGTTAATAACTGGACATGTGTCAGCCATGGCAGGAAAGGGTTAATGACTGGACATGTGTCCGCTATGGAAGGAAAGGGTTAATAACTGGACATGTGTCAGCCATGGCAGGAAAGGGTTAATGACTGGACATGTGTCCGCTATGGAA
>NW_004797903.1:372207-374657 GCF_000002075.1 Aplysia californica | reverse complement strand
ACATGTGTCTGCCACGGCAGGAAAGGGTTAATGACTGGACATGTGTCTGCCACGGCAGGAAAGGGTTAATGACTGGACATGTGTCTGCCACGGCAGGAAAGGGTTAATGACTGGACATGTGTCCACCACGGCAGGAAAGGGTTAATGACTGGACAGATGTCCACCACGGCAGGAAAGGGTTAATGATTGTCTGGTCGGTACCTAGTTGGACTGTACCTGGCTGGACTTGGACTGGCCGGACCGTGAACGGTCTGTCCAGATAGGCTGATAAGGCCAAGGTTGTGTCCAGTATTTTGATTTCTTTATCTTCCTTCCCGCCAGCTGATGTCCGAACTTTGACCGTGGTCATCGTCATGTCACTCTGACCGGGCCCGCGGCACGTGCTGGGGGAGGAAGGAAGGAAGAAGAAGGAAGAAGAAGGAAGAAGAAGAAGGAATAAACCAGTGTGACTTTGGTGTGTAGAGATATCTTTCTGGATGCTGTCTCTGTGTGTGCGGTAGTACAGATTCCTTGTGCAAGGTTTGTGTCGTTTTTGGACCACAATCGATCACCCTGTGACAGACATCGGCAATCATGGTTCTCCTTTCATTCCTTTGCTCGGATGCTCTTAAAACAGCTACGTTTCCCTGATCTTTCCCCATTATCCATTTGTTTAGGTTTCCTAAGTAGGTTGCTCTGGGCCTACCCCTGCCTCGTTTGCCTTCAATTTTGCCAGTGAGAACTAGATGTCCGAGACCTTTTATGTCTATTCAGATACCCCAAAACTGCATTTGTCGTTTCCTGGTTGTTTTTAACAGTGAGCGCCCCACGTAGGCTTCATCAAGCACTCCCTCATTTAATTTCTTTTCCTTCCACGATATTCTCAGCAGTCTCCTAAGAAACCACCTGTCTGTTGCTTCTATTTTATTTTCACTGTCTTTAGTGATTGTCCAGCATTCACAGCCATTTATAGAAGGGTTGACCATACACAGCATTTCTGAACTTTCATTTTGGTGGTCATTGAGATGTTTACTCGGCAGTGGAAGCACACAGAATGTCGAGTTAACATCTATCTCCTGACTGTGTCAGAACCACGGCGTCTGCGGTGTAGCGGGTAAGCGTTTCTCAGTCGTACTCAGAAGACGTAGCTTCGATTGCCTTGTGGGGAAACAAAGCACATTTCGCCAATTCGCTTCTCCACCCGTTTCTTTCTAGATCAGGGTGACCCTTCCTCTTATCAACTTGGACTTTAGAACATTTCTCCCAACGTTATTGCTACCCTTCCAGTTCACCTGAAAATATTCCTTCCCCTCTTTCCCCGTTCTCTACCCCCCCCCCCCCCAAGCTCCTCTCCCCCGACTAGTGCTAATGGTAACACCGTGACAACCTTCGTTCCTCTGTTCCTGTATTAGAAACTATTGTTCCCATCATTCACCTCCTCCTCCTCCTCCTCCTCCTCCTCCTCATCATCATCATCATCATCCTCATCCTCATCATCATCATCATCATCCGGTGCCTTGCCGACTGGCACTTCTCTCTGTCTTGCGTTGCAACGATGGTGTCAGCTGTTCTTGCTGCTCCCAGCCATGTTGTCGATTTGTCCTGTATCTTTTCCCTCTGTCTGCCTCTGCCTCTCTTTCCATCAAACTTGCCCGTTGTTACTAATTTCCCTGTGCTTCTTTCCGAATTGTGTGCCAATGAAATTTGCCTGTTGCTTTCGGATATATTCGTCATAAGCTGTCGTCTGCAATTTGCCGCAGCCACTTCTTCGTTTTTTTTCTAGCTGTCCATGGTATACGTAGCATGGGTCTTATGAACCACAGCTCTGTCGCTACAATTGTTCTTTCCAGCTGTTTATTGACTGTCCATGCTTCGCACCCGTATAATAGGATTGGCTCAATGTAACTTTTAAGTACTCTTTTTCTTGTTTCCAGTGACATATTGACGTTTGTGAGTACATGTATCTGTTGCATATTGTGGAGGATTGCTTTTGCTTGGCAAATGCAGCTTTTAATTTCGGTGTGACATCTCCCATCTGATGATATGATGGTCCTCAAATATTTAAAATGTTGTACTTGCTTGAGGGTGGTATCATTGATTTTGATATTGCAGGTTGGGGATGGAGTTCCCTTTTTCTACCTACCCACAAACTAATTGTCCTCCTATTTCTCCCTCCCAGCTCCCCCCAGACGCTCAGCACCAATGCCCCCTCAGTGACAGTGAGAGAGGTGAGGTGAGCCGTGATGGCGTCAGCGGAAGTGGGCGTGGCCCCGGACGGTGGGTGGGGGTGGGCGGTGGCTGTGGGCGGGTTCTTCGTCTCCTTCTTCCTGGATGGCCTTGAGTACAGCTACGGCGTGCTGCTGCCACACCTGAGGGCGGAGTTCAAGGCCGACATGTCGCTGCTCACCTTTACTGGAGGTCTGCTTACGGGCGTCTGTCTGGGCATGGGTACGTCACTCACTCTCTCTCTC
>NW_004797903.1:370788-371866 GCF_000002075.1 Aplysia californica | reverse complement strand
ACACACACACACACACACACACACACACACACTCAGGGTGGGGAGGGGGCTGTCAGTGATTCCGACAATCTTCTTATTTCTGTCTAATGTTGATGTTTTTACGTCGCATCCACACTATTTAGATTATTTAGGAGGAGGGCTTCCGATCCTGTCTATCAGGGCCAACCCCGGCTAAGAGGGATACAACGTCCCAGCAGAAAAACTGTGATGCTCAATAAAAAAAACCCCACCCCGCTCAGGAATCGAACTCAGGTCTCCTGCGTGCGACAGCGAAGCACCTAACCACTGCATCATAGTCACCGCTTGCTCAACAGTCTGCACTTGACAGATTTTAGTTTTAGTAGAGTTTTACGGCACTTGCAACACATAAAGGTCATATAAGTTATAAGTGCCGAAGATTAGAGGTGTTACAAGAGAGTTACGAACAAAACAAAAAAAGGAAGGAGGAGAGATAAGGACGATAGATGTTTGGAAAGAAGGTGCAAATCTCGCCATAGCACCCGCCAACCACCCACTAGCCTGGTTTAAGGTCCCATATGTTGGTTGCTATGGCAACCACCCAGCTCGTCATCTGTCCCCGCCTCCTCCCCCCCTTCCCCACATCCACCCTTCCCCTATCGCTCGCTCTGTTAGCTTTGTTGTAGAAAAAGTAGAAAAGTCAAACTATTAACATATTTTAAATATATTGCTTCATGATACTCGACTAACTCTAAACACGCAACATACGGTAAAAATCATCTCCTGGTTTTACAACGAGATTTTTTAAAACGAAGTTACTCGCACCGTCGTAATTTATGACGTGTACAGGAATGCGTGAATAATTGTTCCTTAATTCTGCTCACGTCGTAAACGCACCAGGAAGCTGTCTGCGCTCTCACTCACGCGATCGATAAACACATACATAGATCTACATGCACGGTACATATTGTGTACGGCTGGGAGTGAGTAAAAGTATGCAATCCTTTCAGCACGTTGTGAGCAGTTGTACCACATGTTTTTACATGTGGGCTTTTTTCAACCTGTCTGTCAGTGACATTCAGGTATGAGCAGGACATAGTGTCCAGACACACACACACAC
>NW_004797903.1:365502-368708 GCF_000002075.1 Aplysia californica | reverse complement strand
CCTACTTTGTATTTTAAAATGGGATATAAACAAATTGACAAACTGTATTGATGCACAAATGTAAGATACACAGACTTTGTGAGCTTCTGTTGTTGGGTTCCTTAACCAGGGGCGGCTGGTGGTTTGTAGAACTGACCGGCTGTAATTCCCATCGATACCTACCCTCCATCACCACCATCAACCGCTACTTTATCTATTATTACATTGTCTGTATCCCCCCCCTCCATCACCACCATCAACCGCTACTTTATCTATTATTACATTGTCTGTATCCCCCCTCCCCCCCCCAGGCGTGGGTATTGGCCTCATCTACCTACCCTCCATCACCACCATCAACCGCTACTTCCACAAGAAAAGGGGTGTGGTTGTGGGCGTGGCCACCTCAGGCTCGGGCCTGGGTCTGCTCGTCCTCGCCATCCTCATCGACCTCCTCATCTCGGAGTACGGCTGGCGGGGCTGCTATCTCATCATCGCCGCGGTGTACCTCCACCTGTGTGTCTGTGCCAGCCTCATGAGGCCGCTAGGGGGGAGTCACGTCAAGACGGCGGACGGGGAGGAGGAGGTGGGGTGTTCAGACAGTGGGGGGGTGTCGGAGGGAGAGGAGTGTTTGGTCGTTGGCGAGACCAGAGTTTGTCCGGACGGTTGGGGTGACGTCACTGTGGGGAAGACGTGTCCGTCCGAGCAGTGTGACCTTGGCACAGGTCAAGGTCAAGGCTCAAACTATAACGTGCCTGTGTTGACATCTACACAGACCCCACACATAGAGCAGACTCTGCTGGGAAAAGACCAAAACGACAAGAATCTGCTCCTGGAAGGTTCCAAGTACCCTCGTGGTTTTAGTGGCAGCAGCAACAAAGATGGGGTCAATGACCCCCTACCTTCAACAAATCACCACCAACAGATGGCGCAGCAGATCCTTCAACACCACTCCCACCACCACAAACCACATACGCACCACGGCAGTCTACAGGACACGTCCAACAATGAACTTCTAAACAACCTCCCTAGCGATCTCCTACACATTCCCCCAGAATGCATCAGCGTGTCCTCTCTGTCTATCGCCTCTCTACGCTCCCGGTCCCTGCAGTCTCTGAGAGCAAAATCCTTGAATACATCATGCACTCACTCACACCTCTCGGTCGACCAGAAGGTTGTTGTAGCGCCTGACGTCACGGCCCGCGTGAGTCCCCTGTCCCTGCTGAGACTGGCGGGCTTTGACCTGTTCTGTGTCGGCGCGTTCCTCATCCAGGTGGCCGCCAGCATTCCCGCCATGTTCACACCCTCCTACACGCTCAGCCTGGGCCTGGATCAGACGTCTGCCGCCACCGTTGTGTCTGTTCTAGGTGAGTATAATTGCGTCATCAATTCTTGCTCTGGTAAAGCAACTATAAGTACTACAGTTTCAATCTCCGCCTAGGTACGGCCAATACTGTGGTGAAGCTACTGTTACTACATGTACTAACTTTACTTTTACTTTTTCATCCTCTGTTGCCGTTAAACATCGAGGGGAGATGCAGTTTTCTATGGTAGGCCAGCTCCGCAGCTCTTTCAGTTATGATGTTATGTTTTCTCAGGGTTTCCTTGACACCCTCGATCCACCTTTTGCTTGGCCTTCCTCTTCCTTTATAGCCTGAGTGCTTGGTTTTGTAGGCTCTCGAGGCTGGCTGGTCAGGTGACATGCGTAACAGGTGGCCAAACCATTTTATTCTGTCTCTCTATGTAAAAGCAGGCAAGACTCAGTGCCGATAGCTGCTCTTAATTCTCCATTTCTCTTCCTGTCTCGTCTTGTGATGTTAAGGGTTTTGCGGAGACATATCACGTACTAAGTACTACTGTTTCAATCTCTGTGCAGGTATATGACATGTACTACTGTTTCAATCTCCGTGCAGGTATCGCCAACACCGTGGGCAGGTTAGTGGCGGGGTTCCTGGCTTACCTCAAGGTGGGCTCAGTGCGGATCTACAACACGGGCACCTTCCTGGCCGGGCTGGCCTGTTACTTCCTGCCTGCATGCACCACCTACCCCACACTGCTCACCTTCGCAGTCTGCCACGGCTTCTTCCTGGGTGAGAACTTCTTTGACTTTATCTTACTCGACTTTATCTTCCCTGATTTTCTCTTCATTTACTTTATCTTTATTGGCTTTATCTTCCCTGATTTCTCTTCCTTGACTTGATCTTCCTCGACTTTATCTTCCCCGACTTTCTCTTCATTTACTTTATCTTCATTGGCTTTATCTTCCCTGATTTTATCTTCCTCGACTTTATCTTCCCTGACTTTCTCTTCCTTGACTTTATCTTCCTCGACTTTATCTTCCCTGACTTTCTCTTCCTTGACTTTATCTTCTTTGACTTTCTTTTCCTTGACTTTACGTCCTCTTGTTCCTCTGGGGCGTTGAAGGGAGAAAGAGCTTCCTGTCTCTACCAAGTTGGATGGCCTGGCTGGGTTGGATAATGTATGTTCTCAGGGTACCCTTCACACCCTCGATCCAGGTCTTTTTTGGTCTTCCTCTTGCCTTGTACCCTGATATTCTTTTGTAGTAGGCTTTACTGGTAAGCTGGTGAGGTGCCATACTTGTGGATGTCCAAATCACCAGATTGTTTACCTTCGAATGTATTGGAGGATAGGTGTTGTTCCCATCATATCTCTGATCTTGTTGTTTCTGACCATGTCCCGTCTGGTTTTGTTGGTGGCTCTCCTTAGACATCTCATCTCGCAGGAGTAAGGCAGTGTACTTATTCCTTTAGTCCTATAGCAATGTTATAAAAAGTAGATAATACTGAACATGTGCTGTATGCCAAAGACTTTTCCTAGGCAAGTAAGACAATATAATTAAAGTATACGGCAGTATCGCCTTGTTATTAAAATTGAATTATGATACCCGACATTTGCTATATGCTGAAGGTAAGTAAGTCAATACTAATATAATTATTGCTTTGGTCTTATTGCCATGTCATTAAATAGCACCGGGCCTTCCTCACCTTTGCTGTAGGCCAAAGATGTTTCCCAGATAGATGACCCAATACCGTGCATATCTAGGTCAAGGATTCTGCTTTCTGTATGTCCCCAGGTGCGTTCCCGCCACTACAGAGTGTGATCCTTGTGGAACAGCTGGGCCTGTCTCTGCTTCCTGCCTCGCTGGGCATTGTCTGTCTGTGCAAGAGTGTGGCATCTGTGGTGGGACCTACACTGGCGGGTGAGTGGGG
>NW_004797903.1:363358-365193 GCF_000002075.1 Aplysia californica | reverse complement strand
GGGGAAGGGGAAGGAAGGGGGGAGTGGGGAGGGGAGGGGGAGGAGGAGAAAAGTTGCCACTCGCACACGATGAAAGCGAGAGTAGCGATTTTCCCATCACGTGGGCGTCCTTGGTTGCGCACACTTTGCAACTACGTTTTGTTTTTTTAAAAACAAAATTCATGGGCCATGACAGTATGCCATGTGTGGCAGTTATCAGACTGTGGGCCTCACTCAACAATCATGGATAAATAGGTCATTCTGTAACCTGAATACCCCAACATATCCGCCACTGTACTGTCTTCCCTCTTAGCTCCTCTCGACACTTGTCTTGGCCCGATTGAATAGGCTAACACTAACAATGTCACCTTAGCAGAGACTGTGCCCACCATTTCGGAACTTCGCGGTGACCGTAAAGATGGTTCCAGTAGGGAATGGGATGGAGGATGCTCACATCCCTCGTGACTCATTGGAACAGGGGAAGATAGGACTAACGCTAACATTACTTAAACGCAATCCCACATCATCACTCATCACCACCATTATTTCTAAAATCGTCATTTCTCTCTGATCAATGACTTACATCTATAATCCTGGCATCTCTATCTGTAACAGTTAATTGTCATACTAATTATGCAGTCAGATGGCGTCAACCTAATATAAATGGGCAAAGGATTTTTAAAATAGGTCATCCTGTAACCTTCACCTTTGTCCTTCCATCCCCAGGTGCACTGTTTGAGGCCGTGGGTACCTACTCCGTGCCGTTCTACTTCGCCGGCGGGATCCTCACTCTGTCCACGGTTCTACATTGTGTCATGAGCTTCTGCCCGCGCCCCCAAACACAGTGACAGCTCAGAGATGTGTTTTGTTTTAGTAAGGTTTTATGGCGCTCGCATCAGCATAAGGTCATATGAGCGCCAAGGGGTGGATGTCAACAAGAGAAGTCTGTACAGGGAATCAGACTTACTCTGATCACCTCTTTAAAATCAACAACACAAAGTCTGCTTGACTATCAAGGCACCTCGGGACGTTTCCTTTTTTAATGTCGGTGTTTTCACGTCCCCCGTCCACACAATTCAGATCATTTAGGAGGCGGGCCTCCAACCCTACCTGTCAAGGCCAACCCTGGCTGAGAGGGATACAACATCCTTGCAGACAGACAGATACTCGATAAAAATGTTCCCCTCTCGGAATTCGAACTCGCGGCCCCTGCATGCTGCAGCAAAGTACGTCCACGCTACATGCAGCTTTGCTTAAAAACTGTTATCTACAGTGTAGTGTTTGTGAGAGTTTTACGGCAATTGCAACATAATTAGGTCATGTAAATGCCTAAGATCAGTAGACGTAAAAGTAGAGAGTAACAAACACACAAAAGGAGGAGAGATCAGAACGATAGATGTTTGACAGGAAAGAAGGAGCAAACCACACGAGAGCACCCACCAACCACCCACACTGTCATCCACGCTGTGGACAGATGTTTTATCAATCGCCACAAATATGTCATGAACAACTCTCGATGACAAGCGATATGCTAATTTTGTTGAGTGGTTGGCAGTTGCTTTGGTGTGGTTTGCTCCTTCTTTCCTATCAAACATCTACCGTCCGCATCTCTCCTCCTTCTTTTCTTTATATGTTATTAGTAACACCTTTTGATCTTCAGCGCTTATATGACTTGTGTTGCAAGTGCTGTAAAACTCATAGTTACAGTAATACTTACTGTTAAGTAGCACCTTTGTACCTCCCTCAATACCCACACAAGTTAAACCAGAGTATGTTTGCTACTGTCCCAAGCAAGTTGCCATAGATTGTATTCTTTAGAAAAATATAAATTTATGTATATTTAATAAATACTTATA